>NC_056726.1:597147478-597243497 GCF_019279795.1 Protopterus annectens
ACTGCTGTGGTTATGGTGCAACTGATTGTTAGAGGAAATGTGATGTACCAAAGCAAAGCAGATGAACCTTGGGCCAACTAACTTTCTGTTCATTAGATTTTATTGGGAAGAACAGACAGAAGAATGAAATGTGTGACACAATGAGATAGTGAGCTTGGTTGTAAATTTGGGGGAGAACAGGAGGAATGGGAGACCTAGTACTTGGGAAATCCAGAGGACTCTGATAAAGGCAAAAGGAATGAAGAAGTGAGGAGGCAGGAAGTGACTGAATATAAAATAGTCTGCATAATGAATCAGAGGATGTGAGGAAGAAGAAGAAGAGTGCGAAGAGCTGGCATGAGCAGAAGTTCATCACAAGGTGGGATGCACAGACCATAAGAGAAAGCAAGTCTAATTACCTAAATCAGATACCCCCTCCCCTTACAATCATTACTGAACGAGTGCACATACCATGTTCTGGCTAGTAGTGAGATGATTGGAGAAGTTGTTTGTGAAGGTTAAAACCACTTCATCCTATAGAGAAAATATATTTAAACCGGTCTGTTATATACAGTACCAAGAAGAGATTTCAGGATGATTTCTAACAGTTCATACAAGAATATTACTTCTGCGTTCTGTCTTTATGCATAATCTCTGCTTGGTTAGAAGAACAGGACTCCCACTTGTGCCAGCTGTAAAACAGAATTACTGTAATCTGTTACTGTCTGACTGGCAAGAAACAGTGTAACCGAAATGGCAGTTTCAGAATACATTTGAGAGGCAAACTAAACCTGGGGCTACATTGAGTGGATTACACAACTGCCAAAAATGGTAAACTCTGGGGATTCTTATAGGAGTTTTCAGTGAAATGTAACGTCCATAGACTTAAACGTATTTTTGCTACTTTCACATATACTGACTTAAAAAGGAAAGTTTATTCATGCAAGCCAGTACTGCTCTGGGTTAAACTCCCCATCCACATAAAAAGGTCATCCCTGTCCATGTTCAACAGCAGCTTAGTTCTGTGGATGGGAAGCAGAAAGTTTACCCCAGGACTGCCCCCATACTACTAATGGATGGAAGCAGCACTTGAATGGCTTTATCTCATGCAGCTGTCTTGTGAAACTGTCTAGGTTATGATACCAGTTATTCTAACTAGGGGTAATGTGTAATTATTGACCAAGAGACGGGCAAAGCCAATCTAAAACCAAATGGGATAGGTTAATTCAAGCACCAAAATGGAAATTTGCTGGGCTTAAAATGGCCCACAAGGAAAGCTAGCCTAGTACTTGCCTGTGAGCTTAAAGCTTTTTTTTCTTATAGTGAAATTTCATTTTTTGCTCCAAGTTCCCTCTAATGACACTGAACATTATGTCCTGTTTCTTGTTTTTTCATTCTAGGAGTTGAGGTGTGCACTAAAGTATTCCATTTTCATTAAATTCTGTCAGACTGCTATTAGGTTTGTAAAACAGCATGTATGTTTCTGCTTGCGTCTTTATCATAGTTGGATATTACAGTACAAACCTTGCGTAGTGCCGCACCGAGCTTGTTTTATGGGAAGAAAGGCCGTTTTCCTCCCATCACTGCCACAGAGTAACTATGGTCAACAAGTATTCTATTTTTGATTTTCCACAACAAATAACAGCAGTTCTCTTTTTCTCACAGAACTTACTATTTCTTGTTCCAAGAAACAGCACTCTCATTTGTCTTAGTGGACAGATGTTTTTGCCTGTTTTATTTTTAGGTAAATCATGAGGATTGCAGTCAGTAATGCCAGACATTAGTTTTTGTTAAGAAAATTTGTGCCGATATAAAACTTGATGTTCTTTTAACTTTAAAAGTGAATTTCAGTGATATCTAAAAATTGCCCCAATGTTGGGCCTTTGTCCCCCATTAATTTTGTCTTTGTCCCTGATTCTTCTCCATAGAAATTGAGCTGTACATTCCAGTCTCCAAACCTGTCAACTCTCCAAATTTTTGTGGATTGTCCAGATTTTTGCCTCATACTTTGGTCTGTTTCTCATAAAATTTATGATTTTCTGGCAAGTCACTGAGGACTGAAATCACTAACTAATGGTACACATTTCAGTTTGACTTCATACCATTCAGATAATTTATTCTGACACACATCCTGTTACTTCAGAAACGTTCTAAGTTTATAAGAGCAATATTTAAAATCTGTCCCTATTTTTGGACCTTTGCTCCCCCCCGCTATAGGAGGTTGAGAGTTGTGCTCTGGACAACACCAGAACTAGAAGCCCAGCAACTGTTTTTTTTAATTTATACTGCTCTTTCCTAGTTATGTAATGAGGAAATTCTATATCCTCTCTTATTTTTCTCCATGTTATGCAGAGAGTTTGGAAACTGAGCTAAGCAGTCTTAACTGGGGTATTGAAGCACCTCTGGTGAACATGTTATGCTTTATATGTAGGGATATCTTTTGCAGATTTGTACTGTTAGGAATGTTTTTTTTTTGTTAGGCACTTAGTGAAAGATTGATTCTCATGTGTGACTACAGAGTAGTAAACCCATGTCACTAAATTTGATGGTTTTGGTTTTATCAGAAGCAGATGTTTTCATGGTTTTGCTTATTAATGTGCCAGTTATTTCCCAGGTGATAAATGGTGGAATTTTTTTGTAGCCCACTGCTGTTTTGTTTAAGCTACATTTATCTTGAAGTTCATTTAAATACCACAGATATTTCTTTTGCATGTGAACTTTTTTCCTTTACCTTTCCTTCTCTGTGCATTTGAATAATTATCCTTTTCCATCTTTGTGTAGAATGAATAATGACTGTAAATGAGTATGTAAATAGTATATAGTAAATGATGACTTATGTATGTGTAGAAGAGTAAATTGTCTTATTAAACTTTTGCTAATTTTTTGATGCACTTCTAAGCACTGTTATGATTTGGTCACTTGCTAGGTACAATGCTGGCAGGCAAAGAACAGGGGCAGAAGGTTCCTGATTCTACCTAACATCCCCGATTTTGCCTCGTGTTTTTGTCCTGTCTATCATAAAATATTTTTATTTTCTGGTAAATTATCAAGGATTATATTCAGTTAGTAATGACATTCATTGCAGTTTCATATAGCTTAGAAAATGCATGATAGTGCAAGACCTGTTGTATAAACTTTAAATGAATTAGCGCAGTTTTACAGACTAGCCCTGATTTTGATCCTTTGCCCCCTCATTTTACCATTTGTCCAGAATTATTTAGCAAAGAGGTTGACGGGTATGCTGCTGCTTCAGCCAGTAAAATAATTGGGCTTCTGCACTTTTACTCTCCCTCTTTTTTTCTTTTCTGTAACTATAGATGATCTTCATGTTTCACTGTTGCATTTCTAACTTGTGGGATTTCCTACCATGGAAGCCCTGGGCCAGCCCGTCTACTAGAGAATAGTTTCCTTTCTTCTGGAGCTGATGGACGCCCTATCTTATGTCGTCATAGTTTGGTATTAAGGGACTCGGCTAGCACCACAACCTCAGTTGTTTCTTGCTTTTGGAGTTTGAAGCAGAGTGCCAGTCAGTGAGTTGGCCAGTCTACACCAGAGAAAGAAGACTACGGAAAGCTACGTACCCCATTTGGGAGCCTTTTATGCATCTTCTGACTAATGTCACAGCGGAAGTTAATTGTCTCCACTTTGGCAAACAGATTCCTCACCGGGACTTCCACTCTTGGTGTGACTTGAGTGGGGCCAGAACACTATGTCCCCATGTTTCAATTACCCAAAAATTAACTGGGAGAACTAGTCTAGTACAAGCTACCTTGCCCAACATTTACTAGAATTTATAAACTCAAATGCCCTGGATCAACAGGTCAACACCCCTACCAGAGGTGACAACATATTGGACCTGGTCATCACCAACATGGGCGACGGTGTTCCACACCCCTCGCTGGTTAGATCTGACCATAAACTAATCACTCTGGATATCCACATTCCGCCACCACCCCTGGTCAAAGAAACCACCGTGAAAAACTTTTCAAAAGCAAACTTCACATTACATAAGACCGAGGTGGGAAGTTTCAAAGCCCCCATGCTAAAGGATAACGCTGACCAAGCTGCAAAATCCTTTACTAATGCACTGTATGGGCACCTACAAGAATGCATGGATCGTGCTATCCCAAACAAAATCAAGACTCACTCCTCCAAGGAAAAGAAACCAGTCTGGTGGACCACTGCCATAAACAAGCTATGCAATAGAAGGAGGAAACTAGTACAGAAAAGAGTAAAATCCCAAGAAGGGAAGACATCCCTGATCAGTATCAGCAAGAAACTACGTTCCCTCATAAAATCTTCTAAGGCTCGCTTCGAAAGAAAAATTGCCATGAACTCCAAAGATAACCACAAGGCATTCTTTAGTTATGTCAAGAATCTAAGTGGCAATTCTCAGATCTGCTCTGAGTTAGTGCAGAATGGCACAAAATACACTGAACCGACCAATATACCCAACATCCTGGCAGACAGGTTCAGTGCAAACTTCACCCCCCTCTCACCCCCAAAAGGGCTCATAACTGTACCAGCAGAATGTAGTGCCTCTGAAATCACAGGCACTTTGGTTAAAACAGCCCTCTCCAAAGCCAAAAACACAGCATCAGTGGGGCCGGACAGTGTCCCAGGCTGCATCCTACACAAGCTCAAAGAGGAACTAACCCCTCACCTAAACACACTGTTTAAACTCAGCCTCTCCACAGGCTACCTGTCCACAGAGTGGCGCACAGCAACAGTTATTCCACTCCACAAAGGTGGAGCCACAATGAACCCCGGGAACTATTGCCCTATAAGCCTGACTAGCTTAGTTGGTCTGCAAAGCTGAGGAGCGCATCATCATGGATCTCCTTAACAGAGACACTGGGAACCTCCAAACACTGGACCCTACCCAGTTCGGCTTTAAGGGCAGATCATGCCTCCTAAACCTGGTGGACTTCTTTGAGACAGTTACCAAGGCTATAGATGAGAGAAAGGTGGTCCACACAGCCTACCTAGACCTCGCAAAGGCCTTCCACACCATTCCCCACTCGGGTATTATAGAGAAACTCACCAGCCTGAACATAAACCCCTACGTCACGGGATGGGTTGCCAACTGGCTCACGGACAGAACCCACATGGTAAGAATTGTGGGAGCTAGGTCTGACTCTAAAGCAGTTACACGTGGTATTCCCCAGGGCTCAGTCCTAGGACCCCTCCTGTTCAGCATATACCTGTCAGAGGTACAGGAAGCACAGGAGGACTATAGCTGACCACGTTCGCAGACTGCAAATTAGGGGCTGTAATTGACTCTCCAGCTGACATAGACATCCTCCAAAAGGGTCTCACTGAGACAGATACGTGGTGTCAAAACCATGGCCTCAAGCTAAATGCCAAAAAGTGCATAGTCATCCCCTTTGGAAAAAAAATACCCACAAACTACCACCTAGGTGGTAGACCCCTAAATACAGAAGATGTAATAAGTGATCTGGGGACCCAAGTAGATGGTAACCTCTCCTTTGATAATCACATTGCCAAAGTGGTTAGAAAATCCTTCTATGTGGCCCACCTAATCACAAAAGGGTTCGCATCCAGATCGAAAGAGGTTATTGGGCCCCTCTACGCATCACTCATCAGACCCATCACAAGTACAGTGCCCCATTTGGGATGTACATTACAAGACACCTGCAACAACTGGAAAGATCACAGAAGTACCTCACCAACAGGATCACTGGCCTCAAGCAGATGCCTTATGCAGCTCGACTGAAGAAACTCCAGCTGTACTCCGTTGCATGCCGCTTACTCAGAGGTGATCTCTGCCCTGACATACAAGGCCATGCCCATCCCAGAATTGATGGACATGCTCCACCTAAAGAAAACCATATCCCCCCCGAGCCACACACTCCAGGGATCTAAACCTCACCACAACAATAAATAGTATGTGCTGGAGGGATAGATTCCTGTCCCAGAGACTTCCCGTGCTCTGGAACAAGATTCCAATCTACATTAGGCAGAGCTCCTCGCTAAGCCTCTTCGTGAAACCTTGATGAGTGGATGGGAAACAAAGTTTACCTCAGGGATCACTTCAATGGCTCTGCTGGATAGAGGCACAGGGAACTAATCTAAGGGGGTGGCAAAAGCCAACACATTCAGGCTAGGCTTATAAATGCCTTCGGGCAGATAGCCTAGTACCTACCTATGAACTGTATTTTTTGTGCTTGCTTTAATAGCAGAACTGCTAGGCATAGGGCCAACGTTCTGACTAGGTATCTTAGTAAGTCATCAGTCCATTCATGTCCTGTGGTGTCCACTGGTCGAGCTGAAGTAGACATACCTAGGTGAAAAAGAGATAAAGCAAGACGCTTCAGGTATAGGGCCTCAGACAATGCCCACTTGCCGTTGGCCAGTTCTCCAAGGCTTGTTATCACTGAAGAAGGCAAGTCGCATTCACTGCCACCTTTCGTGACCAGGGTGAGTGGTGCAGGCCTCTATCGAGACCCATTTGGAGTCTCATATGCCTTCTGCTCTTTTAACATCTTTTCAAGCCGTAGGACTGTGTTCATCGGTTGGGTTTGGGACCGCAATGCAGGCTGTGGATTCTGACGACCATGCTAAGACTGAAGGTTCTTCGCATCACTAGGACATTGCAACAGCTCTTCTCCTGTGGGATTCTGTTGTCAGTTTTGGGCCGACGGTCTGCCTCAGACCAAAACCTTATCCACTCACAAGAAAGGGGCTCCGACCCAGCCTCAGCCTAGGTTTACTGACTCTCACTCCCAGGCATACCAAGAGGATCTTATGAGATTGGCTGAAGATCTGATCTCTCTGGTTAGATATAGATCCCCTTGAGTCCACCCCAAGTCAAAGAAACAGAGACATCCTCCCCAGAAGATTTTTCTAATTCTTTTGACTCAGGTGATTTTTTTTGTTTATTTATTTTATTTTATTTTACATTTGTTAACCGGGGGTGTCTGACTGAGCCGAAAAGGCCCTTTTTCAGCAGCGGCCTGGGGAGCAAAGCTCCACAAAGAAAAATTACAGACGCATTTAGTTATTTAGACATGATCAGTATACACACAAATTACAGGAGACATGTTTTTACAGTGGTATGCGGCACATAAACAGTTGCAGTGGAGAGAACAAACAAAAAAAATTCATTTTAAAAATAAAGGTAATTAATAGATTTGTGATGTACAGCTGCAATTTTGAACATAGGTAGAATACATGCATAGTACACAGGTACAAGTACATACATTGTAGATTAGCCAGTGTTTGTGAGTAAGATTGAAAACTATTATCAAGTGCTCCAGATTTTGTATGTATGTGTTATCCACTTTCACTAGCCTGGGGAGCAATCATGGCACTGACAACTTTCCTTGAGATGTTGCCTCATGAAGTCTTTAAAGGAGGCTTTGGATGATGTGTTTTGAAAGCTTGTAGGGACAGAGTTCCATTTTTTAGCCACTGAACTACTATATAGTGCATCTCCAAAGCTATTGTAGCTGTTGGTGACTTCTAGTAGTAGTATGCTTGATCTAAGAGGCCTTTTGGCTGAGTGATGTTGTACTAGGTTTTTGAGGGCAGTACACTTATTGGGGAGGTAATAGATAGAATGACAGAGGCAGAGCTGATTGTAGGTTAGGAGGTTGGGCAGTTCTAGCCAGTGGAGCTTGTCTCAAAGCAGTACAGTGATGAGTTCTATATGAGCAGCAATTTGCAGCAAAGTGGGCAATTATGTTATAGCAGGCTTCCATTTTGCTTAGTTCAGTTTTGTTGAGATTAGTCATAATGGGAGATGCATAGAGTTGGGTGGATAGAAGTTGGGAGCGAGCAATGACTGATCTTGTGTTGTTGGTAAGAAATGGTTTGATACGGTAGAGCGACCCCAGTTTGGCATGTACTTTGATAGTTAAGTTGAGATGACTGTCAAATTTTAGGTGGGAGTCTATGGTTATTCCCAATAGCTTAGCCTGTGCCACTGGAACAATTGGAGTAGCATTAGTGGAGTAGATAGTGAATTGACTGTTAGTGTTTTTGTTAGAACTGGCTATAATCTTAAGCTGAGTTATAATCATAAGCGGAGTTTTCTTTGGATTGAGGATAAGTTGGGCTTTGGTAAGGTAGTTTTCAACGTCAGAGAATGCTAGTTGAGTTGTTTGTAGGAGGGTGGGAATGTTTTGTGCAGCACAGATTAAGGTAGTGTCATCTGCATACTGAATTATAGATGCATGCTGTGTTGGAGGTATGGAGGTCATTTGTGAAGACCGTGAATAGTAGTGTTCCTAAGATAGAACCCTGTGGGACTCCTATAGTTATGGGCAGCTGAGGAGAGAGAGAGACTTTTCCCATTTCACAGCTTGGTACCTGTCAGTTAAGTAGCTTTGGAACAAGGTAAGAGTGGAATTTGATAGATGATATTGGTTTAGTTTGTTTAGCAGGATTTGGTGTGAGACTGTGTCAAATGCTTTGGACATATCCAAAAAAAGAGTTGACACTTGTAGGCCTTCATTTTTGAGACTGTTTACTGTGTCTGTGAAGCAGAGGAGGGCTGTAGTGGTACTATGGGCAGGTCTAAAACCATGCTGAGTAGGTGACAGGATGTTGCTGTCTAGGAGATAGTTTAGCATCTGGGTATGGATGCATTTTTTTAGGATTTTGGCCAGGGGGGGAGAGTAAAGCAATGGGTCTGTAGTTATTAAGCTCAGTGGAGGTCCTGCCTTTATGTATGGGTGTAACATAGACTTTGACAAGGAGGATTGTACCTTTAAAGAAGGTGTTTCCATTGCCTCGTGGGGATTCAGATTTGGAGGAAAACCTTGCATCTGCCTCCCCTCTTCAGGATATTTCCTTTTGGGAAACCCTCCACACCTTGAGTAAACACATGAAGTGGAAAGCTCAATACTACCTTCGGTCAAAGAAAAGAATTGGATACCAAGAAACTGTTTTGGATTAGATGAATCAGAAACTGATGAGCGTAAAAAAACAAGTGCGTCTCTAAGGAATTATTAGACCTTTGTAATTCCTCTTCACAATGTAGCCTAACAGTCCCTGTACTGTGATTGTAATACTGTGGCAACTTCCACTTGAGCTGTAGTAACAGGTTCTGCCATCAGAGGACATACCTGGCCGAGAATGCAGTCCCTCCCAGACCATGTTGAATCCAGCTTCCCGGACGTCCCTTTGGACAAAGACTTTCTCTTTGGTCCCAAGACTGAAACTGTACTCAAGAAAATGGAGAACAAGGCCAAGTCGATGCAAACTGTTAAGGATGTTCAAGTCCACCCTTCTCATTTAAGCAGAAACTTCCCTATCAAGCATTGGTCCTTTCCATCCCAGTCCAAGGCTAGGCAAAGAAAGCCCCTTAGGGAAAGGAGCTAAAGACAGCACCAATGGCCCAAGCAATGGCATTCAGAACCCATTAGGCCAGGGGGTTGACGCCACGGCATTCCCTTCCAAAAAAAATCCAAGGGATTGACCCAGATAGTTCCTTTGTCATCCGGGCTCTGTGGTACCGGTACTAGAACACTTGCATGGAAGAGGATTTTATTCCAGACTTGTCCAGGTATCCAGTAAAGAAGGTGCATGGCAGCCAATAATGGACCTATCAAGACTCAACCATTTCCTGCAGGTTCCAAATTTCATGATGCTAACCCTTCAAAAACTTCTTCCCATGATCTCACCCAATGCTTTCATAGTTACCCTAGACCTAAAAGATGCATACCTGCGTATTCCCATAAAAGAATCACAAAGATGCTTCTTGCACTTCAGAGCAGGTATGTACCAGGCACTATCTGTTCTGTGCTCTGGCCTTTGGCTTGTCTGCTGCTCCCAGGGTCTTCACAAAATGCTTAGCTCCACTGATAGCCTTCTACAGAATAAAGGGGATCCAAATTTACCCCTGTTTGGACAACTGCTGTATCCAAGCAGCAAACCTAGAAAAACTAAAATCTGACTTGTTTTTTTTACCCAAAACATTTTAATCTCCCTGGGGTTCACTATCAATGCTCAGAAATCTTGGACAGATCTCACAACCAGGATAGTCTTCCTGAGGACTCTACTGGATTCTGCTCTCCAGAGGCCCTTCCTACCCTTGGACAGGGTCTCTTTCCTGACCCTGTACTTCAAAAAAAGTCATGGTTGGGGATTACCTGACAGCTGGGGAGTACCTCAGGGCTGTGGGTTGCACAGCCTCTTGCATCCTCATGATTTTCCTGATCAGACTGCACAGGAGGAAACCTCAATGGTACCTCAAGAATGGGTGGTGCCAACATTCACAGCCTCTCATAGCCAAGATAAAGTGGTCCCTTGCCTCAGGAAGGAATTTGCCTTGTGGGCCCAGATATGTTCCATCAATCCGGGACTCCCCTTCAAATTCATGCTTCAGGAACAAACTCTGGCAACAGATGAATCAGAAATAGCCTGGGGAGTCCACGTCACCTCTCTCCAGTTGCAAGGAAAATGGGACTTCAAGTTTAGATTCAAGCACATAAATGTCAAAGAACTTATGGTAGTCCAAAAAGGCCTGATAATCTTCCAAAAGGAATGGAAGCCTGGAGTACTAGTAGTGAAGACAGACAATACCACAGTTATGTGGTACATAACAAACGGGGGGTGGGCGACTCTTACCCACTTTGTCACTTACCATTGCTTGTTTGGGAAACAGCACACTCCCTAGGATTACACCTCATGGCACAACATCTGCCAGGTATACGCAACCAACTAGCAGATCACATCAGCGGAAGCCTGTCAGACCCCCCATGAGTGGCATCTACATTTAGGAAGTATTTGTCAGCATAGTCAAAAAAATGGGGTGTGCCATTGATATACATTTTTGCTGCCAAAGAAAATTTTGACTTGAAAAAACTTTGCTCCCGGGACAAAATGCAGTCAGCCTAGAAGACAGATGCTTTCTCTTTCACTTGGACAGACCTTTTCCTCTGTGCTTTCCCTCCAATACCACTGCTCCCCAGGGTATTGCTAAAGATAAAAGAAAAGGGACAAATAGCAATACTAATAGTCCCAAGTTGGCATGGGCAGCACTGGTACTCTCTGCGACTTAGCCTAACCAGCATGGAACCATGACAACTGCCACAGAGAATGAACCTATTCACTCAGGACAAGGGCAAGATTATATACCCCAACCAGTTTGTTTGTGTCTTTCGGCTTTTCCCGGTTAGGGGTCGCAACAGCGGAACTCCGGTCCGCTAATGATTGGTAGTGGATTTTTACGTACCAGTGTTACCAGCATTGATGCACATCCTTCAACAAAGGCACACCCCATTCACGTATGTCTCCACACAGAAGACGCTGTAGCTGAGAATCGAACGGGACAACGTCTTGCTATGAGGTGACCCTCAAATTGTCAGCAAGGAACCTCTCTTGACAAGCAAGTCGTTGATATTCTAAAAGAGGCCAGGAGACCTAACACAAGAAAATCACACACTGCCAAATGGAAAAGATTCACCCTTTGATGCAGACAAAAAGCATAAAACCCCATCTAGCCAAAATGTTATTTCATTGTGTCTTATTTGGCCACCCTTTTTGACAAAGGTCTCTCTTACTCCTCCCTTCATCTATTTCAGTCTACCTGCTTCTCAGCCTCCTAGTTTCTGAGAGGGCTCATTCATATTAGACCTCCCAGAAAGGCTCCAGTTTCATCCTGTGGCCTCATTTTTGTGTTGAAGAAACTTACCCTTTTAACCACTCGAACCAGCTACTTCCACTGAGTTAAAAATTTTGACCTGGAAGATGGACATTTTAATAGCTATCACCTTAGCCAGAAGAGTTTCTGAGCTTCAGCCTGTCAAGCATGGAACCCTTCATCATTTTCCATCTAGACTAAGTCTCGCTGAGGAGGAACCCTTCCTTTATGCCTAAGGTGGTGACAGAGACCTTGTTAAATCAATCCATACATTTTCTACTTTCTTCCCCAACCCCCAAAACAAGGGGGAAGGGATCCTTCTTTCTTTGGATGTACATAAGCAACATAAGCAACTATGTTACTGCTTAGAACTAAGAGTATCCGGAAATCAGACCAACTCTTTGTGGTCTTTGCAAGTAGTTCTGAGAGGAAACCAGTTTGTAAACAAACCATCTCCAAATGGATCTCCCACTGTAGCTCCTTCTGTTACAGCCATCATGGCAAGAGACCCCCTGATGCTGTGAGGACACATTCTACCAGGGCTACTGCCACCTATATTAAATTTCTTAAAGTGGTGCCCAGGAAGTACATTTTGGAGGCAGCAACTTCGTCTTCAGTGTATATCTTTGCCAAACATTACCATCTTTCTGCCCTCTCCAAGTCTAGAGCAGGATTTACAACTGCCATTTTGTAGGGCATGCTCGCCTCTCCTTAGTCATCCATCCTCCTGCCTTTCAGCTTTGGGATTCTTCCCACAGGTTAGGACTGCAACAGTGAAACATGAAGAAAATAGTACAGTGTTGTATACTTGCCATAAATGTAGATATTTTAGTGTATTCACTGTTGCAGTATTCTTTCCCTTCCTACATCCCCCACTGGCCTACAGTGTAGGCTTGGACATTCTTCTCAGACAGGCTAACCCTCTTTCTGCTACTACTTTTTCCCTGGATTACAGTGTCCTAGACCCTTGGCTTCAAGGACCCTTGGGGGGCTCCTGTCTTTAGGGCAAGAAAAGTACTGAGGTCATGGTGCTGACCGACTCCCCTTATACCAAAGCGTAGTGATTCCGGAGAGGGCATTTGCTGGCTGCAGGAGGAGGAAAACTCTTCTCTGGTAGTCGGGCTGGGCAAGGGCTTCCATGTCAGGAATTCCCACAAGTTAGGACTGCACAAGTGACTACACTCGAACATCTATATTTATGGAAAGTATACACAGCTGTACTTTCGTGGAACAAATAAAAGTTCATGTACTACAAAGAATTATCATCATGTCTCTAATCATAACCTTTTTGTTATGTGTTTATAAATTGGATGCTAACAAAATTAAATTGTCTAGTTTTGATGTTCTTCGTGTTTCACTGTTGCAGTCATTACATTTGGGTAATCCTGCTGGCAGGTTGTCCTCAGTCGGCCTGAATTCCAAAGTCTTGGGTCCTGCGTCGGCTGCTGTCGCCCCTTCCCTGACATCAGGTCGTCAGGGGTATAAAAGATGCGACTCGTGCCATTTTCTTTAGTCTTTCTTGCCACGCGGTGCCCGAAGCGGAAGCAGTTCGCAAGTGCCGGTCGGCCGACTCCTGAGATTTTCGTGTTCGAGTTTCAGATCCGAAGTATTCAATAAAGCTAAGTACCCCATTGGGGAAACGATTTTCTTGCTCCAGACCGATGTCAGTAAAAGTAAATAATTGTATTTCTTGTGGAAAGCAAATACCTCATAAGGACTTTCATTCTTACTGTATTCCTTGCCTAGGCCCTGATCACAACGTTTCTGGTTGTCGGTTTTGTGCTAGATTTAACCAACGCACTATTAAGCATCGGAATGATTTTGCTTTAAACTATTTTGGACGCCAGTTTAATTATCCAGAAATGTCGTTGGATAGCCATCCGACTACTAGAGTTCACAAAAAAACGCAAAGAAAAGGAGAGAGATAGACAACCAAGGCCCAAAACCGACGACGAAGCTTCTCCTAATCCAGTCACTGGTCCTCAGTGAGGCTCTTTCGCAGCCCCTGATGCCCGCTACTTTAGAGTCGCAGGCCACTACCGACTCCCACGTGGAGTCGGCCATGCCGCTGGAAACTCAAGGTATTGGAGCCTCGGATACTATTCCTTCAGATGGGTCCGGAGCCATTGAGCAGGCACCGTCTTCTGAGGGTGCATTCAGACTTAAACCATCTCTACATTAAACCAACCTCATCTTCAAAGGCAAAGACTAAAGCATCTTCTAAAGCAAAGAAACAAACTCAAGAGCCATGTGGACAGGCCTCTATGCCCAAAAAACAGATGCTCAAAATGGCCGAGGACTTAATTATCTTGATCAGGGGTTCCCATCCCCCTCCTGATAAGAGGCCTAGGCAAAAGACTGACTATGAATCTTCAGATCAGGTTTCCATTTCTTCTGATCAGGAATATTCTCTTCCCCCCCCTATGAGGATTCTGATTTTGAAGAATCTATATCTTCAGCTTCTCCTCCTGAGGACTATTCATTTGGGGAAACCTTGCATACCATGAAGGAGCATTTCCACTGGGAGAGCCAAGATTTTTCAGAATCTAAAAAGAGGCTCAAGGATTTCCTTTTACTACCTCAACACAGGCCACTAACCATTCCACCTGTGTTAGATATTGTAGATGATGTGTTTTCGGAGTCTAGTCTTACCCCTGACTCCTTACCTCCAGCTCCTGTTAAGCCTTACATATATTACAGGGTTCCTGCCTCTCACAAATTCCTTTTTAAAAACCCTGCTGCAGACCCAGAAACTATTTCACAGACTCCCAAAGGAGTTAAGGCCTCCGCTGCAAAAAACCCTACCCCCTCTGACAGAGATTCTAGGGCACTGGATAGATGGGGAAACAAGGTTTACACATCTGCTACCTTGGCTATAAGGGCCTTAAACTGTTAGTTTCATATGCTCAAATATCAGCAACATGTCATGGCATTGCTTAAACAGAAAATGTTATTAAACTCTGAATGTGCAAAAAACAAGGAAATGCAGGATTTATTCCATGCAGCTGAACAAGTTGGAAAGCATACTTTGCAATGTGGTTTTGATTTTTGGAGGCCTCCTGCAGGGCCACAGTTACGGGTTCTGCAATTAGGAGGCATGCTTGGTTAAAGGAACAAAATATGCCTGATCATGTCAAAGTTAAATTATTAGATGCACCTTTACAGCATGATACCTTGTTTGGTGTTAAGGCAGAGGAGGTGTTAAAGAAAATGGAGGATAAAGCTAAATCTATGCAAACTGTCAAAGATTCTTTTACAAGTACAGCCACCTAGGTTTAGTAGACACTGGCCTACAAAGAATTGGTCCTTTCCTGTGTCAGACAGACCTCAAAGGGGCAGATCAAGACACCCTAGAGGCAGATTCCAGACGCAAGGTTCCTACCAGTCAAAGCAGTGGGGTGCTCCTACCTGCAAAGTTGGAGAAGACAAATCACAACCATACAGGAAACAGTCCCAGTGACTTTCCCCTGCCTGCACCAAGCACTTATCTCCTGGCAACACCCTTAGGGTAAAAATTAGCACTTTTTTCCCTCAAAAAAGGCACATTATAACCCAGGACAAGTGGGTTCTAAACATTGTGTCACAAGGGTACAAGTTCCATTTCCATACCCTGCCAAAGGCAAACGGCTGGCCAGATCTGCCAAAAAATCAATGGGCAGAGGCATAAAAACAAGTCTTATCCCTCATGGACATGGGGGCCATTCAGCAAGTACCAGAGCAAGAGCAGGGACAAGGATTTTACTCGACTGTTCTTGGTACCCAGAACGGACAAAGCCTGGAGACCAATACTGGACCCATCTATTCTAAACGCATTCCTGGATATACCAAAATTCAAGATGATGACTTTGCAGCAGCTTCTGTCCATGCTGGGCAAGAATGCTTGGCTGGTGACTCTAGACCTAAAAGAGGCATACCTGCATGTCCCAATCAGACATTTATGCAGAAGATACCTCAGATTCAAGGCTGGCTCAATGCATTACCAATTCTCTTCACTGCCCTTTGGCTTATCTACTGCACCCGGGATCTATACAAAGTGCCTGGCACCAGTAATTGCATTCTGCAGACGAAGAGGAATACAAATATATCCTTACTTGGACGACTGTCTAATTCAAGCAGAGAACAAGGACATTCTTCTGCAGCATCTGGCATTTGTGAAAAGACTTCTAACATGCCTAGTGTACACAGTCAACGAAAAGAAATCAAAACTAGTACCCTCTCAAGAGATGATTATTCCTGGGTGCAAGCTTAAATACAACTGCCCAGATGGCTTATCTCACGCCAGACAGACAAAAGCAACTGACTACCTATTTCAAAAGGTTGGCAACAAAGGCCCAGTTATCTGCAAGAAAAATTCTGCAGGCTTTGGGCTTCATGGCATCCTGCATCCTGCTAATTCCATATGCAAGACTGCATATGAGGAAACTTCAGTGGTACCTAAAAAGTGTCTGGACTCAACATTGCCACAGCCTGGAAACAATGATTATTCTAATTCCCTGCCTACAACAGGAGTTTCGATGGCGGGCAAAGGCTTGTCACCAGAACAAGGGATAGCCATTCACATTACCCCCAGCCAAGACAGACACTAACAACGGATGCATCAGATTATGCCTGGAGGGCCCACATGGCAGGAAGATGCATTCAGGGCACATGGTCCTCAACCCAAATGCATGTACATATCAATCAGAAAGAGATGCTAGCTGTTCAGAATGCCCTGACAGCCTTCAAGGACCTACTTCATCCAGGACAATTACTGATAGACAGACAATACCACGGCCATGTGGTATATAAACAAGCAGGGGGGCACACATTCTTACCCCCTTTGTAGACTAGCCATGACCTTGTGGGACACAGCAGTAACTTACCAAGTACATCTGCAGGCACAATTCCTGCCAGAAAGGAAAAATACTCTGGCAGACGAACTAAGCAGAAACCTCATGGATCCCCACGAGTGGCAGCTGGATCCACAAGTCTTCAGCATGATAACAAGGAAATGGGGATGCCCGGACATAGATCTGTTTGCCTCCCCTCACAACTACCAACTAAAAGATTCTGCATAAGGACTTATCACACACAAGCATGGAAAGTGGACGCCCTATCTTTCAGCTGGAAAAACCTGTCAGTATATGCCTTTCCCCCACTGCCTCTCTTACCCAAGGTGCTCCTAAAGGTCAGACAGGAGAAGCCAAAAATGATACTGATTGCCCCAGACTGACCCCGCCAGTACTGGTTTCCAGTCCTAAAGAACTTGTCTGAATGCCCAGCTTGGACCTTACCTCAAATACCTCATCTAATGTACCAACAAAACAATCAAATCCTGCACAGCCAACTCAGGACTTTAAACCTGGCAGCATGGCGGATAATGTAGTCATACCAAACACACCTCTCAGTAAAGCTGTGATGGATGTCATTGTGGAGGCCAGAAGGCCTAGTACTAGGAAATCTTATGCTGGAAAATGGAAGAGATTCTGTGCTTGGAACCAGGCACAAGGAACTGATAAAGCTGTGCCAAATACTCCTCAGATTTTGCAATACTTAACTGAGATGCTGGACAAAGGCCTATCTTTTTCATGTATTAAAATTCATACCTCTGCCATTTCGGCTCATTACAATACAGAGCCACCAATCTTTTCTCATCCCTTATTAAAACAGTACCTCAGAGAAGCCATAAATATAAGGCCTCCAAGGAGATCACCAATGCCTGCATGGGGACCTCAGTTATGTCTTTGAAAAACTCACCCTGCCTTTTTTTGAGCCAGCTGCTACTGCTGATATAAAGTAAAAAAACTTGGAAAACAGCTCTGCTCCTAGCAGTAACTTCTGCAAGACGAGTTTCAGAGCTACAGGCACTCATGGCTGTGGAACCTTTTATCATTTTTTATCCAGACAGGGTGTCTCTGAGGACAAACCCAACATTTATGTCTAAGATGGTGTCCAGTGTGGCTCTTAACCAAACTATTCATCTGCCAACTTTTTATCCAAATCCACAGAACAAGGGGGAGAGAATTCTGCATTCTTTGGACATACACAGACAGCTTAGATTCTACTTGGACAGAACCAATGTTTTCAGAAAGACAGAGCAATTATTAATGGCATATGCTGCAGGATCACAAGGAAAGGCTATCTCAAAGCAGACTATTTCAAAGTGGATAGGCCACTGTATTCGTTTCTGCTACTTACACCATGGCAAGCCAGTGCCTAAGGGCATTAGGCCACATTCAGCCAGAGCTGCAGCCACTTCAGCAGCCCTTCTCACGGTAGTACCAACCAAGTACATTTTAGAGGCTGCTACTTGGAGTTCAGTGCACACCTTCACAAAGCACTATCATCTGCCACTCTACTCAAAATCCAGGGCAGGCTTTGCCACTGCAGTTCTGTAGGGCCTCATAGCAGCTCCTAATGCTGTTTAGCTCCAGCCTTCCATCCATAGCTTTGGGACTCTACCCAAATGTATTGACTGCAACAGTGAAACACGAAGAACATAGTACAGTTGTGTACACTTACCATAAATGTAGATGTTCGAGTGTATTCACTGTTGGAGTCCAGGTTACCCACCCGCCATCCCCCTTTCTTCTGATAGAACCTATCTTTCCTTCTCCGAGTTATACAACCTGTGTGGTGTATTTTCATGTAGATGAAGGTAAAGTTTACATTGATGCATGTATTTATATATATATATATATATATATATATATATATATATATGTGTATTGGCTACCCTTTTGGGGGGGCACCTGACATCTGGGGCAAGAAAAACTAAAGAAAATTGCATCTGCCGCATCTTTTATACCCCCTGACGACCTGATGTCAGGAAAGGGGCGACAGCAGCCGACGTAGGACCCAGGACTTTGTTATTCAGGCCGACTGAGGGCAACCTGCCAGCAGGATTACCCAAATGTAATGACTGCAACAGTGAATTTACTCGAGCATCTACATTTATGGTAAGTGTACACAACTGTACTTTCTCATGGTGAATTTCTTTGCATCCATGACTTGAACACATAATAAGGTTATGATCAGATTTCATTCACAATTCTCTCTCTCTCTCTCTCTGTGTGTGTGTGTGTGTAGATATATTCATTCACATTCTCACACACACACATATTGTTCTTATATATGCACAAACAGGCATATGTATGAGTCTGTCAAACGATCAAAGTGTCAAGGTCGACATAGTGTTAGTGTTCGAATCGCAAAGCTTCCATCACACAAAAAATGTAATCACACCGAATCGAAAAAAATGAAATCTTTTTCTTCTTTGGCAGGGCAGCTGCTCCTCCCACATACCTTGTTAATTATATATACCAACTCCGAGATTGCATTACAGTGGTGAAACAGTATATTTCTGATCCCCACTGTTCCATTATTTCAAGCGCAGAAATAGCGGCACAGTTCGAAACATTTATTTTCAAACAGTGCAGCCACTCGTTAGTGCAGCCACTCATTTATGTACTCAAACACTTGATATCTGTATATATCTTTTGCCTTTGAAGGCACTTTGTATCTTTCAAATCTCATAACCGTTAGTCAAATAATTAAAACTTCATAGGTGTATACTAGGCCGATGACCACAGGGCCCTTTTTAAGCCTAACTCTGCATCCCAAATATATCTAACAAGTTTAGGAATTTTGAGATTGTTCTAAGGAGTATTTGTAGGCTTGGGTTTGAATGCCCAAGCATTTACATGCTGTTTCTGCCCATTAGGGATATTGATGCCAGATCAAGGGTGGATTTCCAATTCCCCATCCATTGGTCCAAGTTTTGCTTGAATTGGGTTAGGGAAGACCTCTGCTTCACAAGAATGGGAAGCCTGTTTCAGAGCAGGGGTAGTCTCTGAGACATGTACCTCTCAATCCAGCATGTGTTATTTGTGTCACAAGCAAGGAAGTCCCTTGATTGGGTAATTCTGATGCTATTTGTTTTGTGGATATGCAGGAGGTCCATCAGAGTGGAATCCAAGAATACCTTGTATGCAAGGCATAGCTCGCTCCTCAACGGTGTGTAAGAGACCAAGAGTAGAGGGATAGGGCTTTGAGATGATTTGCCTAAGGCTTGTTTATGCCCTGTATCCTTTTTGTGAAGAACTTCTGTGGGCATTTCAGTTTTTGCATGTGCCTGGACAAGTATTTACCAAATGGGACAATGTTAAGTTGTCAATCTCGCCTTCATTCTTGCTGGATGGGTTCGGAGCCGATCCTCGGCTCCGACTCTGCCAATACCAAAGCTCGAGAGCTAATTCCACCAGCTCGAGGCTCCCCTATATCCCACAATGCTAGGCGGTAACTACCCAGATCTCGTTTGCCGCTTAGCTGACGAGGTGCTTCTTCTACCAGCTCTGGCAGGTTAGTAAGTTTTCTAATTAGAAACTTCTTTTTCAACCCCTAATTTTTTCCTTTTACCATAGTTTTATTCATAGTATTTCATTAGTTTAAATCGGGTCCCCCTCTAGTGTCTGAAATCCCTTTTTATTCCCTTCTTAACTTTTAGGCCTTTGGCCCTCTCCCTCTCCTTCCCTTAGTCCTTCAGTGTGACTGAACTTTTATTTTTTGCTTAAGGATGTGTTTGTGTGTTGTGCTTGTGTTTTTTACACTGAGTTAGGATGTTTAAAGACTCCAAGGTCTCAGGCTTCAAGAAGTGTGATTCGTGCTGTCAGAAAATGTCTCTGACAGACGATCACACTTCTTGTGTATATTGCCTGGGACTTTGACCTAGGACTCATGTGCTGTATGCCATGCATTCAGCCCTAGAGTCCTGCAGGAACGCAAAAATAAATTGATTTTAAGTGGCTTGTTAAAGCCTGAAGGCCCCCCCGATGCAGTCTGTGTCGGGGAAGCCTTCTAAGACTTCCAGACCGTCGGCTCCAGTTTCTGAGCCGTCCCCTGGAAGCATTAGATCGGCTTTGATATCGGCTCCGGCTGGAGCCGATATTTCCAAATCTCATTCTATCACCTCGGCTCCGGCTGGAGCCGAGGTTGACAAGACTCAGTCAGCTCCGATAGGCTTATCGGAGCCACCTGCTAAGAAGAGGTCTAGGTCCCCTTGCATCGGCTCCATCCATTTGGCGCCGGGTTCTCCTCTTCTATCAGAATGGAGCCATAGGTCTCACTCCTCTCGGTCCTCCAGGCTGTCCTACCATGATTTACAAAGGGTGGTGAGTAGACTTCTAAAGTCCGAGGCACTGGCCCAAATGCTCCATAGCCCTACTCAACAGTCAGCGGCTATTTCCATCCCTGATTTTATTCCTCCTCTGACTCCTTTGAGTTCAGAGCCGGGGCTCATTGGAGCCGTGGCTGTCGGTGCTTTGGAGACAACAGCTGAGGGGTTCCAAGACAAAATGAACTCCCATTTGGCAACCCTGAATTCGATTGTTAACTCCTCCATGCGGCTTATCTCATATGCTGCTGATGGGGCGAGTAGGGCCGCAGGTGCAGGTGTAGCTTTACGACGTCACGCCTGGATGCGGCTTTGCAATTTTGCGGACCCTTTCAAGGCGTCCTTCACCAATTCTCCCTTTGATGGCTCAACATTGTTTGGTCCTCAGGTGAAGGATACATTGACTAGGTGCGAGGTGGAAGGTAAGACTCTATCTGCCGTGGGAGTCCGTTTTTCTACCCCTTCTAGACTTTATCCAAAAGGTCAGAGGGGAGGAAAAATGTGGTTCCGCAAACCTCAGGGAGTCTCATCTGACGCACAAGGTTGATTCCCCTCTAGAGGCAGAGGGGGGAATAACAATAGAAGCCGCCCTAGAGGCAGAGGAGGTCCGCAAAACCAGGGTAGCAGAGAAACTTTCTCTGATAAACCCTTTCAGCATCCCCGAGGAGCTGCCCGGCTGTCCACCTTCGGAGGCAGTCGGGGGAAGATTATCACTGTACCCAAAAGCCTGGCTTTCCCTCATCCAAGACAAATGGGTACAGTCAATCATATCCGAGGGTTACAAAATTCCCTTTTTTCACACCCCTTCCCAACCCAAAGGATCCCTTCCAGACGTTCCACCCAGTCTAAGGGAACAAGCAGCACTAGAAATATCAAAGCTGCTATCAAAAAGAGCTATCCAATCAGTCCCAGCAGACCAGCAAGGATCCGGAATCTACTCCAAATTCTTTTTGGTACCAAAAAAAAACAGGGGACTGGAGACCTATACTGGATCTCAGCAAGTTAAACAATTATATCATACAAACAAAATTCCGAATGGTCATGCTACAGTCCATTCTACCCTTTTTGGGTCAGGACAATTGGATGTGCTCGATAGACCTTCAGGATGCGTACTAACATATCAAAATGCACAGACACTCCAGGAGGTTTCTCCACTTCAGGCTGGGAGCCAGTCACTACCAGTTCAGAGCCCTGCCCTTTGGTCTCACTACAGCCCCCGAAAGTGTTTACCAAATGCATGGCAGTGGTCGCGGCTCACTTGAGACGTCAAGGATTCCAGGTGTTTCCATATTTAGACGACTGGCTCCTTACCTCCACCACCAGACATCAACTGCTTCTAAGCACGAAATTGAAGGCAAACAACACAAGAACTATGCAGTGGAAGAAGAATGTAGCTGCTCGTACTACAGGACAATAGTTATATCCAAAGAATAATTTATTTAAGATCACAAAACGGCCAAAAAACAGTACTGGTTAAGCGCTTTCGGCTGTACCCCAGCCTTCCTCAGAACAACTATTGTGTGTTACACAAGGTATAAATACACACCCCGCTAATCACAATTACACAATTTGAATAATTAATCAAATGAAAGCCCGCCAAAACTGATAGTAAAATACTGATTTTTAAAATGCTTTAAAGCACTATCTACTAAACAATAAATCTATACAGAAATAATCTATACATTTAATTAATATAATATAAACTATACATATAAAAAATATAGTAATATAATGTGAACTATACATATGAAATAACTGTGACATAAATTATAAATTGAAAATTAAAAATTAAAAATGTGCAGCATAAGTTAAAAACAACGGACCAATTCACATTGCTCTTGTCCTTAAAATATACACACAGTGTGTCAGTACTGATATTTATTCTAATGCTAAGAAGGGTTTTAAGCTAATAAATTCGTTGAGACCAGGTGGTCTCGTAGAATCTGTTATGATTTGCCATTTACTTTCACATAATGACAGTTTCATTTTCCAATCCCCTCCAAACGGTGTGCAATCTATCTGTTCAATAATGGAAAATAGGAAGCCGTGGTCTTCTCCTTTATCTAGAATGTGTCTGTATAGTGCGTTTTTTGTATCCTTCTTCCCTATTCTGTACACATGTTCATATATTCGCCTATTAAATTGCCTCTCTGTTTTTCCTATATAATGTGCATTACATTTTGTACAGGTAGCCAAATACACAATCTGTTTAGTTTTACAGTTTCCTCTTCCACATCTAATGGTTGTGTGACAGATGTCCCCAAGTGTAATGGTCTTACTCAGATTTATGTATTTGCACTGTTTACAACTTCCACATTTCACAGTGCCATGTACTTTGTTGGTGTTTTGTTTAGAACGGCTACCTCTTTCCAACAGCCTCTTCAAATTGTGTGCTGTTTTGAAAACACATCTTGGTGCTGGATCCAATATATGGTCCTTATCCATAACCAGCAATGTGCTCCAATGTTTTTCCAAAATTTCTTTGATGATATATGTACTGGGGGAATACATAAGGACACAAACCCTTCCCATAGGAGTGCTAAATGTATTCTCCTTGAGGGATTGTAGGTATAAACCTAGTAAAGGTGGATATTTCTTGCCCCATTCGTCATGAACATATTTGGTAACATCGTTGACCATTTTTCAGGGTACGCTCTTCTAATAAACATTTCCTTAATGGTGTTAAGTTCAGATTCTAAAATATGTGTGTTGGACGACATCCTCGCCGCACGTATACATTGTCCCTTGATAACATTGTGGAATACGTGCGGAGGATGGTTGCTACTGTAATGAACGTAATCATTCGAGAAGGTAGGTTTTCTGTATATTCTCGAAGTGAACCCTAGTTCATTGTTGCTCAATAGAACATCAAGATAAGAAATCTCCTTGTGACTGTATTCATGAGTAAATTGTAGAAACTCCACAGTATTGTTCAAATATGTCATAAATTCTTGTAATCTATCTTCAGATGCCTTCCACAAGATAAAGATGTCATCCAAATATCTGATGTATAAAGCGATGTCTTTATAGTAAGAGCTTTTGAACACATGTTCTGTTTCCCATTCTGCCATGACTAGGTTGGCAAAAATCGGGGCGCACGCTGCTCCCATGGCCACTCCCCTAGTCTGCCTAAAGAATTCTCCATGAAATGAGATGTAGTTGTGGTCCAGCACTAGTGACATCATGTCACAGATGAGGCTGATCTTCTCCCAAGGAAAATCGGTGAACTTGGTGAGACTTCTTTCAAAAATTCCAATCCCTCTGTCCTGGGTATACTAGAGAAGAGGTCGACCACATCCACTGTTAAATAAATCAAATTGGTGTTCCATACATCCTTGGTGATGGCCCCCAAAAATCTCCATGAGTCCTTGATGATATGTTGAATGTTGTCGAGGTCTTCTTAAGCCAACTGTCAATCAGTCGTCCAATATTGAAGGTTTTGGAACTGGAGCCTGATACAATAGGACGAAGGGTGGTTTGGGAATGGATTTGTGTATCTTGGGGATACCCACCATCTTAGCTAGAACTGGATGGTCCACCTTAATGTAGGAATAAGTGTCATTAGAAATCCTGTTGTCTATAAGGTATTCCTCTATGATGAGGTCAATCCGCTTGTGGCCTATGTTGACCTGATTGAGAGAGATGCTCTCATAATTCCCAGAATTCTGGAGTATATTATATATCTCACAGTTGTAGTTATCAGTGGAAAAAATCACAGCTCCCCCTCCCTTGTCAGGTTTCATAACCCTGATATCCTTGTTTGTGATAAGATCAGATAGGCATTTTCTTTCCAACCCTGTGAGATTGTCATACATGCTGTATCTCTTACCTTGCATCCTGTTGTATGTCCAATAGATGTCATTACATACAAGCTGTTCAAAGTTGTGAACATGGGGGTTGGAAGCCGGTATGTACATGCTTTTTTTGGTTAGCTCTGTACCTGCTATACCCTTGGCCTTAGAATGGGACTCAGCATCCGTGTTGAATTGTAGGGCCAAATTCAATTTTCTACAGTATTTCTTAATCTCCTTGATGCTATCCAACAAATTCCATCCTCTCATAGGTATGAACTTCATACCTTTACTCAGCAATTCTGCACACGTGTCTGTGACCTCCATGGTCGTATAGTTGAATACCTTGAATCCATCATGTGAAATGATTCTGGGATATAGATCAGGGTTGATGGGTGCTATCTGATTTTCATTTGGAATGGTCTTACTACTAATGTCCTCTATCAACACATTGTCTGTCAAAACATGAATCTTGGACCTGTTCAAGTCCTGTACCATTGTTTTGTTCCCCTCCAGGCTGGATATTATCTTCCCCCCTGAAAATTTTCTTCCTGATGTGGTTTTTGATGTTTCATTTCTCCTGATAGTGTGTGTATTTCTATCAAGTTCTTTGTGTCTGGGCCAAACATAAACTCTATCCTTCTTGTAAGCTTCCACATCCCGATGTATTTTCTTTTCTTTCCTGTCTACTGCATGCTGTACATTGTTTTCAGCAAAATGATATTGCTTGTTGTACAATTCTTTAAAACTATCAAAATCTTTGTGTTCTGTGATGAAGGTGTTGGTAAGTTCTAACTGTTCAGCTAATAAGCATAATTTTGTATCCAAATGCTTAATTAATAATGTCATGAATTCGTATCCAAACCCATCGAATAACTTGTTAAATTCATTTTCCACTTCAGGAGTATATGAAATACCAAGCGGTAATTTAAATAATCTAACACCTTTAGGTACAATTTTTAGCTTAATACATTTATTTAAATAACTACAATCAATCTTTGCATTCTTGTATACTATTAGTTTCTTTCCATAATCTAATATACACTCTTTTGAGCTTGTACCATTGTTATCTGTATGGTTATATTGTTCATGCGAAACTCTCATACCATTATCAAAAAAATCATAATCATCTCTTAAAAATTGTTCAAACATCTCTCCTCCTATTAGTATACTACATTTAGCAAACTTATAACCACTGTGATGTGCATTGTCCGCTTTTTCTTTAAAACGAAATCCAGTAACAGTGTTGGAATCATGTCCCAACTTATTAAAAACAGTACCTGTATTGTCCGGCATGGCCCCTTGCCGACCGTTAAAGTGCTTATTACATTTTGGGCGTGCTCCACCATATAGGTTGTCTAATCGCTTTTTGCAAACACTAAAGTCAAAAGTACATTCCTGTTCCACAAATTCGTGGCGTTCACTTAAGAGATAGTCCTCCTCGGTGTGTGCTAGATCCAATGCCCGAGAATTCTCCATCCTGTTGTCAACTACGGTTTCCCGGATACGATGTATTGTCGGTGGATTTTCAAAGACACCGTCAGTGTCTAATAAGGCTTTGGGGAAGCCACAATCCGGTGTGCTCACCTCGCCTCCTGCTAACGGTCTTAGCCCGTTGATTCTCGTCTGCGTGGTGTGTATATTACCGGCATTGGTAACTTCCGATTCATCCTCGGAAGTTGCATGCACCAAATGTGCTCGAACCAACTTGGTGGATTCTCCGGAATGTCTTCCTTCCAATGGTTTCTCGTTCTTCTGTGAAACCAATTCAGTAAATAAACTGACAAGTTTACGCACTTCGCCCTGAAGTGCTGTTACATCGGCCCTAAGTTCAGATATAACGTCCTTCGACAATAAAGCAGCAGGAGACATATCTTCTGCCATAACCACAACTCAGCACGAAATTGAAGGCAAACAACACAAGAACTATGCAGTGGAAGAAGAATGTAGCTGCTCGTACTACAGGACAATAGTTATATCCAAAGAATAATTTATTTAAGATCACAAAACGGCCAAAAAACAGTACTGGTTAAGCGCTTTTGGCTGTACCCCAGCTCAGGGTTACAAAATTCCCTTTTTTCACACCCCTTCCCAACCCAAAGGATCCCTTCCAGACGTTCCACCCAGTCTAAGGGAACAAGCAGCACTAGAAATATCAAAGCTGCTATCAAAAAGAGCTATCCAATCAGTCCCAGCAGACCAGCAAGGATCCGGAATCTACTCCAAATTCTTTTTGGTACCAAAAAAAAACAGGGGACTGGAGACCTATACTGGATCTCAGCAAGTTAAACAATTATATCATACAAACAAAATTCCGAATGGTCATGCTACAGTCCATTCTACCCTTTTTGGGTCAGGACAATTGGATGTGCTCGATAGACCTTCAGGATGCGTACTAACATATCAAAATGCACAGACACTCCAGGAGGTTTCTCCACTTCAGGCTGGGAGCCAGTCACTACCAGTTCAGAGCCCTGCCCTTTGGTCTCACTACAGCCCCCCGAGTGTTTACCAAATGCATGGCAGTGGTCGCGGCTCACTTGAGACGTCAAGGATTCCAGGTGTTTCCATATTTAGACGACTGGCTCCTTACCTCCACCACCAGACATCAACTGCTTCTAAGCACGAAATTGAAGGCAAACAACACAAGAACTATGCAGTGGAAGAAGAATGTAGCTGCTCGTACTACAGGACAATAGTTATATCCAAAGAATAATTTATTTAAGATCACAAAACGGCCAAAAAACAGTACTGGTTAAGCGCTTTCGGCTGTACCCCAGCCTTCCTCAGAACAACTATTGTGTGTTACACAAGGTATAAATACACACCCCGCTAATCACAATTACACAATTTGAATAATTAATCAAATGAAAGCCCGCCAAAACTGATAGTAAAATACTGATTTTTAAAATGCTTTAAAGCACTATCTACTAAACAATAAATCTATACAGAAATAATCTATACATTTAATTAATATAATATAAACTATACATATAAAAAATATAGTAATATAATGTGAACTATACATATGAAATAACTGTGACATAAATTATAAATTGAAAATTAAAAATTAAAAATTAAAAAGGTGCAGCATAAGTTAAAAACAACGGACCAATTCACATTGCTCTTGTCCTTAAAATATACACACAGTGTGTCAGTACTGATATTTATTCTAATGCTAAGAAGGGTTTTAAGCTAATAAATTCGTTGAGACCAGGTGGTCTCGTAGAATCTGTTATGATTTGCCATTTACTTTCACATAATGACAGTTTCATTTTCCAATCCCCTCCAAACGGTGTGCAATCTATCTGTTCAATAATGGAAAATAGGAAGCCGTGGTCTTCTCCTTTATCTAGAATGTGTCTGTATAGTGCGTTTTTTGTATCCTTCTTCCCTATTCTGTACACATGTTCATATATTCGCCTATTAAATTGCCTCTCTGTTTTTCCTATATAATGTGCATTACATTTTGTACAGGTAGCCAAATACACAATCTGTTTAGTTTTACAGTTTCCTCTTCCACATCTAATGGTTGTGTGACAGATGTCCCCAAGTGTAATGGTCTTACTCAGATTTATGTATTTGCACTGTTTACAACTTCCACATTTCACAGTGCCATGTACTTTGTTGGTGTTTTGTTTAGAACGGCTACCTCTTTCCAACAGCCTCTTCAAATTGGGGGCTGTTTTGAAAACACATCTTGGTGCTGGATCCAATATATGGTCCTTATCCATAACCAGCAATGTGCTCCAATGTTTTTCCAAAATTTCTTTGATGATATATGTACTGGGGGAATACATAAGGACACAAACCCTTCCCATAGGAGTGCTAAATGTATTCTCCTTGAGGGATTGTAGGTATAAACCTAGTAAAGGTGGATATTTCTTGCCCCATTCGTCATGAACATATTTGGTAACATCGTTGACCATTTTTTCAGGGTACGCTCTTCTAATAAACATTTCCTTAATGGTGTTAAGTTCAGATTCTAAAATATGTGTGTTGGACGACATCCTCGCCGCACGTATACATTGTCCCTTGATAACATTGTGGAATACGTGCGGAGGATGGTTGCTACTGTAATGAACGTAATCATTCGAGAAGGTAGGTTTTCTGTATATTCTCGAAGTGAACCCTAGTTCATTGTTGCTCAATAGAACATCAAGATAAGAAATCTCCTTGTGACTGTATTCATGAGTAAATTGTAGAAACTCCACAGTATTGTTCAAATATGTCATAAATTCTTGTAATCTATCTTCAGATGCCTTCCACAAGATAAAGATGTCATCCAAATATCTGATGTATAAAGCGATGTCTTTATAGTAAGAGCTTTTGAACACATGTTCTGTTTCCCATTCTGCCATGACTAGGTTGGCAAAAATCGGGGCGCACGCTGCTCCCATGGCCACTCCCCTAGTCTGCCTAAAGAATTCTCCATGAAATGAGATGTAGTTGTGGTCCAGCACTAGTGACATCATGTCACAGATGAGGCTGATCTTCTCCCAAGGAAAATCGGTGAACTTGGTGAGACTTCTTTCAAAAAATTCCAATCCCTCTGTCCTGGGTATACTAGAGAAGAGGTCGACCACATCCACTGTTAAATAAATCAAATTGGTGTTCCATACATCCTTGGTGATGGCCCCCAAAAATCTCCATGAGTCCTTGATGATATGTTGAATGTTGTCGTAGGTCTTCTTAAGCCAACTGTCAATCAGTCGTCCAATATTGAAGGTTTTGGAACTGGAGCCTGATACAATAGGACGAAAGGGTGGTTTGGGAATGGATTTGTGTATCTTAGGGATACCCACCATCTTAGCTAGGACTGGATGGTCCACCTTAATGTAGGAATAAGTGTCATTAGAAATCCTATTGTCTATAAGGTATTCCTCTATGATGAGGTCAATCCGCTTGTGGCCTATGTTGACCTGATTGAGAGAGATGCTCTCATAATTCCCAGAATTCTGGAGTATATTATATATCTCACAGTTGTAGTTATCAGTGGAAAAAATTACAGCTCCCCCTCCCTTGTCAGGTTTCATAACCCTGATATCCTTGTTTGTGATAAGATCAGATAGGCATTTTCTTTCCAACCCTGTGAGATTGTCATACATGCTGTATCTCTTACCTTGCATCCTGTTGTATGTCCAATAGATGTCATTACATACAAGCTGTTCAAAGTTGTGAACATGGGGGTTGGAAGCCGGTATGTACATGCTTTTTTTGGTTAGCTCTGTACCTGCTATACCCTTGGCCTTAGAATGGGACTCAGCATCCGTGTTGAATTGTAGGGCCAAATTCAATTTTCTACAGTATTTCTTAATCTCCTTGATGCTATCCAACAAATTCCATCCTCTCATAGGTATGAACTTCATACCTTTACTCAGCAATTCTGCACACGTGTCTGTGACCTCCATGGTCGTATAGTTGAATACCTTGAATCCATCATGTGAAATGATTCTGGGATATAGATCAGGGTTGATGGGTGCTATCTGATTTTCATTTGGAATGGTCTTACTACTAATGTCCTCTATCAACACATTGTCTGTCAAAACATGAATCTTGGACCTGTTCAAGTCCTGTACCATTGTTTTGTTCCCCTCCAGGCTGGATATTATCTTCCCCCCTGAAAATTTTCTTCCTGATGTGGTTTTTTTGATGTTTCATTTCTCCTGATAGTGTGTGTATTTCTATCAAGTTCTTTGTGTCTGGGCCAAACATAAACTCTATCCTTCTTGTAAGCTTCCACATCCCGATGTATTTTCTTTTCTTTCCTGTCTACTGCATGCTGTACATTGTTTTCAGCAAAATGATATTGCTTGTTGTACAATTCTTTAAAACTATCAAAATCTTTGTGTTCTGTGATGAAGGTGTTGGTAAGTTCTAACTGTTCAGCTAATAAGCATAATTTTGTATCCAAATGCTTAATTAATAATGTCATGAATTCGTATCCAAACCCATCGAATAACTTGTTAAATTCATTTTCCACTTCAGGAGTATATGAAATACCAAGCGGTAATTTAAATAATCTAACACCTTTAGGTACAATTTTTAGCTTAATACATTTATTTAAATAACTACAATCAATCTTTGCATTCTTGTATACTATTAGTTTCTTTCCATAATCTAATATACACTCTTTTGAGCTTGTACCATTGTTATCTGTATGGTTATATTGTTCATGCGAAACTCTCATACCATTATCAAAAAAATCATAATCATCTCTTAAAAATTGTTCAAACATCTCTCCTCCTATTAGTATACTACATTTAGCAAACTTATAACCACTGTGATGTGCATTGTCCGCTTTTTCTTTAAAACGAAATCCAGTAACAGTGTTGGAATCATGTCCCAACTTATTAAAAACAGTACCTGTATTGTCCGGCATGGCCCCTTGCCGACCGTTAAAGTGCTTATTACATTTCGGGCGTGCTCCACCATATAGGTTGTCTAATCGCTTTTTGCAAACACTAAAGTCAAAAGTACAATCCTGTTCCACAAATTCGTGGCGTTCACTTAAGAGATAGTCCTCCTCGGTGTGTGCTAGATCCAATGCCCGAGAATTCTCCATCCTGTTGTCAACTACGGTTTCCCGGATACGATGTATTGTCGGTGGATTTTCAAAGACACCGTCAGTGTCTAATAAGGCTTTGGGGAAGCCACAATCCGGTGTGCTCACCTCGCCTCCTGCTAACGGTCTTAGCCCGTTGATTCTCGTCTGCGTGGTGTGTATATTACCGGCATTGGTAACTTCCGATTCATCCTCGGAAGTTGCATGCACCAAATGTGCTCGAACCAACTTGGTGGATTCTCCGGAATGTCTTTCTTCAAATGGTTTCTCGTTCTTCTGTGAAACCAATTCAGTAAATAAACTGACAAGTTTACGCACTTCGCCCTGAAGTGCTGTTACATCGGCCCTAAGTTCAGATATAACGTCCTTCGACAATAAAGCAGCAGGAGACATATCTTCTGCCATAACCACAACTCAGCACAAAATTGAAGGCAAACAACACAAGAACTATGCAGTGGAAGAAGAATGTAGCTGCTCGTACTACAGGACAATAGTTATATCCAAAGAATAATTTATTTAAGATCACAAAACGGCCAAAAAACAGTACTGGTTAAGCGCTTTTGGCTGTACCCCAGCTCAGGGTTACAAAATTCCCTTTTTTCACACCCCTTCCCAACCCAAAGGATCCCTTCCAGACGTTCCACCCAGTCTAAGGGAACAAGCAGCACTAGAAATATCAAAGCTGCTATCAAAAAGAGCTATCCAATCAGTCCCAGCAGACCAGCAAGGATCCGGAATCTACTCCAAATTCTTTTTGGTACCAAAAAAAAGCAGGGGACTGGAGACCTATACTGGATCTCAGCAAGTTAAACAATTATATCATACAAACAAAATTCCGAATGGTCATGCTACAGTCCATTCTACCCTTTTTGGGTCAGGACAATTGGATGTGCTCGATAGACCTTCAGGATGCGTACTAACATATCAAAATGCACAGACACTCCAGGAGGTTTCTCCACTTCAGGCTGGGAGCCAGTCACTACCAGTTCAGAGCCCTGCCCTTTGGTCTCACTACAGCCCCCCGAGTGTTTACCAAATGCATGGCAGTGGTCGCGGCTCACTTGAGACGTCAAGGATTCCAGGTGTTTCCATATTTAGACGACTGGCTCCTTACCTCCACCACCAGACATCAACTGCTTCTAGCCAGAGACTTCACCATCCAAACTTGCCAGGCTCTAGGCATTTCAATAAATTTCGAAAAATCTGTCTTGTCGCCTTGTCAATCTATTACCTTTATAGGCGCCACCTTAGACACTCTCAATCTTTCCACCAGACTTGCAGAGCAAAGAGTGTTAGATATCCGCAAACAAGTTTACCTTCTATTACAATGCAACAAGGTCAAAGCCAGGGTAGTCTTGAAGGTATTAGGACTCATGGCAGCTATGATCACCCTTCTCCCCTTAGCTCGTTTCCACATGAGGATCCTCCAATGGATGCTGTTTACTCAATGGTCCTTCCAACAGCTCCCAATGTCTCACATCATATTAATAACTCAATCATGCAAAAATCACCTGTCTTGGTGGATCACATCACCTCAAGTTCTCCAAGGCAGACCTTTCGTTCCTACCCCCCCAGTCGCCACGGTGACAACGGACGTCTCCCTGATCGGGTGGGGGGGGGCATTATCAGGGCAGGACAGTCCAGAGCACGTGGCAACCTTTCGAGTGCCACTTGCACATAAATGTCTTCGAGATGAGAGCAGTGCTCTTTGCTTTGCTATTTGGGCAAGGAAAAATCAAGTCGACCCCTTCACTGCTCCTGTCCAAACAGTTCTAGATTTTTTAGCGGAACTTTTCCAAAAAGGCTCCTCTTCAGCCACTATCAGAGTCCAGCTGGCGGCTATTGCAAATTTCCAAGTTGGCTTGTCAGAATCCAGCATTATGTCCCACAAGCTCTGCAAAGCTTTTCTGAAGGGTACCCTATTACTTAGGCCCCCAGTTAAAGACCCTCCTCCACCGTGGGATCTAAATTTGGTACTGTCATCATTAATTCTGCCTCCTTTTGAGCCTGCTGCCTCCTGCTCGTTAAAACTGCTGTCCTGGAAAACACTTTTCCTGGTAGCTATTACCTCAGCGAGAAGGGTTTCGGAACTACAAGAACTATCTGTGCGCTCCCCTTACCTTGTTTTTCACAAAGATAGAGTGGCTCTTAGGACTAATCCATCCTTTTTACCTAAGGTTCTATCTGAAAAAAATCTCAATCAGACCATTGATCTTCCAGTTTTTTTTCCAAATTACACTGACAGAGCTGAGAGAAGATTACATTGCTTGGACGTTCACCGGCTGCTACGCTTCTATCTGGATAGAACTAAACTAACGAGAAAATCAGAGCAACTCTTCTTATCTTACTCAGAAGGGAAGCAAGGCCTTCCAGTTTCTAAAGTGACCTTGTCCAGATGGTTGACATCTCTTATCACTTTAATATATCAATTGAGGCATAAGGAGCTCCCTACCAAACCTAGAGCTCATTCAACTAGAGCATTAGCTTCCTCAGTTGCTTTTCAAGCGAGGTTACCTATGGATTCTATTTGTGCAGTGGCCACATGGGCCTCCCCTCATACCTTTATTTCTCATTACAAACTGGATATTGCCTCCAGAAATCATGCTGATTTTGGTTCCACTGTACTCAAGAGTCTGTTCCATTGAGCCACCTAGGACTAAGGTGCTAGGGACGCTGTCCCATCCAGCAAGAATGAAGGTGAGATTGACAAATTATCATTAAGAAGTTATGTACTTCACCATAACATTCCATGTTAATTGTCTTCTTCTCGCCTTCTTTCTTGCGTCCCACCCTCCATCCCCCTAGCCTGGAAAGACCTAGAGTATTGGGTGAGACATTCTTTGTCACCAGGATTACCTCTTCACCTAGAACTCTTGTCCCCTTTTTGGTAGCCCTGGTGAAAGACAGGCTGTGGTGCTCATAGTTGTATAGAGTTCATAGATTTATCCTTTCTTGTGGTGGGACATGTTTTGTCCATAGTGTTAGCTATCAAACGAGATCTGGGTATATGACGCCTAGCATTATGGGAGATAGGTTAGCCTCGAGCCGGTAAAAATAGCTCTCGAGCTTTAGTATTAGGCCGAGTCGGAGCCGAGGTTCGGCTCCAAACCCATCCAGCAAGAAAGAAGGCGAGAAGAAGACAACTAACATGGAACGTTATGGTGAGTACACAACTTCTTATTTCTTACTGTTTAAAGAAAACATATTTGTTACAGTCCATTGTATGTTTCATTTTCATTTAAATACTTCTACATTACTGCCTGATTTTCTCTTGACTTTACCATACCAGCTGTATGAAATTGATTTTTTAATTTTGGATATCCAACAGACATGAAAATGTGTAAAATAAAAGGTCCCAGCTGGGCCCTGCAGGGTAGCACTCAATACTTCATACTTCCGAGATAGTGTGTCCCCAAGCTTTACCACTGATTTCTTTTCTTCCAGACATTTAGGAGTCCAGCTAATGAAAAATGTATTAAAACTCCACTTCTGATGTGCCAATATGATGAAATTGTTTGAGTCTGGCCATATTGAGATATAGTTTATCTACAGGAATGTATCCATCTACCACCTTAGCCACGTCAGTATTAAAATACAAACTGTTTAGTCAAAGTGGATCTACCTTGAAGTTCCTGTTGCAAAATATCATTGCATTTTTGATTTTCATGATCTTACAAACAGTTAAGCAGCACTCTCTCAAAGTGTTTCTTTGGTGCTGGTAAGACTTACTGGCCTATAGTCTTTGGCATCACCAGTCTTGCCTTATGAATAATCCAAATGGAGAGATGATAAATCAGCAAGCAAAGGAGAGTAGTATTGCTGGAACTGAATGCATCCTCAAGTCTTGGTGAGTACCTTAACGAGCTGGACCATGTTTTTCACAAATTCTTATCAAGACGACATTGATATATAGACTGCATTGTATATAGCATATATCATGGACAGAAGTAGGTTAACAAAAAGGATAACTGTGAACAAGACCCATGATAAAAAAAGTGCACAATCCTGCTGGGGTCACTGGTGCCAGAACTGGAAAAAATGACAGGGTAGAATCCACAAGACTCCGAAACATTCCTACAGTGGGTCTAGGCCAAGCTCAGGGGGAGGAATGAACCCTGTTGAAGGAAGTAGTAGTCCACAAAAATCATAAAAACTGATGGGCCAAAAAAGAGCCATAAAGATGATAGCGTGGACTAAAAGAAAGAAATTATGTATTACTATTATGCAAGAAGCCCAGAGTTTCCAGACAGAAGATGTACAGAAAAACTGAGAGAAATTAGAGGAAAGAAAAATACTTACACAAGAAAAACTGTCAAAAGCTACAAATGCAAATATGATATGGTACAATATTTACACAAAGGAGGAAGCAGAATTAATCAATACAAAAAAAAAAAAACAGCCCCAAAGATATTCAGAGAGAAATACAGACAAAGGTATTCAGGTATGGAAATTTTTACAGTACAAAAAGTAAGATCACAAAAGGGAACGTAGAACAGAAGGTTAGTAAAGTAGAAGGTAAAGCAAATAAAAGTCGAAGTTGTGGAATACCTGCAAAGTGAAGGATTTAGTGTAAAAGGTCTAACACAGGTTGCAGTGCAATTTGCCCCCTTCCTGATTTCTTATTTTGTTGCATGTTTGTCACACTTAAATATTTCAGATCATCACACAAAAGTAAATATTAGACAAAGATAACCCAAGTAAACACAAAGTGCAGTTTTTAAGTGTTTTTATTTATTAAGGAAAAAAAACCTATCCAAACCTACATAGCCCTATTTGAAAAAGTAATTGCACCCTAATATTCACCTAGGTATCCCTCCCACTCACAGTACGTCGACAGTATCCACGTGGAGATTGTGCTCACCAGCCCTCTCCCCTGTTCCTGCACTCTTTATCTGACTCCCAGACCAAGGCTTAACAATTATCGGCTATTCTGTGGGAATCTGACCTTGCTATTCCTGCTAAGTAAGCGTACCTCTGGAGACTGAAAAGAAAGTATCAATAAAATACAAAGGCACCACCAATTTGTTTTAAGTTCTTCCTGTTCTTGAACAAGAACTGGGGTTCAGGTCCCACAATGACACCTATATTCTCATCCAAAAGAAGTGTGTCCCAGTGTCTCTCGACAATATCACTAATCCCATGGGTGTCAGAGGTGAAGAACATTGGGACTTTTAATTCACTAGTTTTTCTTTGTTGTACAAAATCACCCATAATAATGCAATCAGAGAAATAAGGGACTGCTCTGGAAGTCCTCATTTGATTGACCTCCATGATAGCTGTGTTCACTTCTGAGGGACTATACTGCCTGTCTGTAAATCTCTTCTTGAGGTCAGCTAATTCCTGTTGATATCCCTCCTCTGTGGGATTAAGTTTGGAGGCTCTCATAACCTTACCTCAGACTACGTTACTAAAGACAAACAGAGGATGCATACTATTCCTGTGTAGCAGCGTGTTCCTGTAACAGGCCTTCCTATGGACAGAAGTATTCAATAGACCATTGCTAAGCCTCTCCATGTGAACATCCAAAAAGGAAACGCTGTGTCTAGAGGAACACGCAGTAAAACAAAAGAAATCGGTCAAACTGTTAATGGTCAAAATAAAGTCTGTAAGGCTAGCATCATCACCCTTCCAAATCAAAAAGAGGTCATCAACAAAACGTTTATAAAATCCTACATACTGTTTAAAGCTTTCTAGTGGAAACAGCAGTTCTTCTTCCCATTTGGCCATAACTATGTTGGTGTAGCTCTTTGCACATGAAGTGCGCATAGCTACGCCATCATTTTGGATATATACACTTGCATCAAAAAGAAAAATGTTATTGTGCAAAACTGTTTCCAATCAAAGTGTCAGGAGGTCTATCCCTTTTGCTATCCAAATCAGAGTGTAGAGATAAATATTGGAGTGTTTTCATTACCCGTATATCATTCGGGATCACCGTGAACAAGCTGTTAACATCCAAGGTTACCAAAATATAAGGTTCATCATCCCTCACTCTTTTCATATAAGTATAGAGGTCTAGTAGAAACTGTTTACTGTCCCTTAAAATAACCTTATTAGCATCCACTACTGGTCTCAGAAAGTGTTCCAAATATAAAGAGAAGGGTTCCATCACACAGCCCCGTCCTGCCACTATGGGGCACAGAGGTGGTTTGGATAGACACTTATGAACTTTAGGCAAACCTTGGATTATAGGCATCAATGGATTGTTCACCCTTAGAAACCTAAACAATTCCAAGGCAATGCTATAACTCTTCAATAAATCATCTAACATGTCATAAATTCTTTATACTTCATTAACTACTTCTACCATATCTATTCTGGTGTAATAATTTCCCTCCTGTAACATAATTCTCATACTTTCTATATAGGCATTATGGTCCATTACGACTATGGGCCCACCTTAATCTGCTGGTCTAATAATTATAGAAGAATCCCTACTTAAACCAGCAAGGGCTTCCCTTTCTGGGAATGTCAAGTTATTACTCTTATTTTTATTTTTACCTTTATTTAATTTATCCATCTTGTGCAGATTTTGTTCTACTAGTTTTGTGAAAGTATCTAAAAGAGGATGCAATATCAGAACATAGGTACTTGGAGGTCGAAAGACCTTAGGTCCCCCTTGGCCATTGTTGTTACCATAGTCCAACTTGAGTTGGACATTACTTGCAAACAATTTAATATCTATGATGGTATCAGTCAAGTTACTCTTACTTGTAGGTATAAATTTAAGACCTTTATTTAGTACTTGTACCTCAAATGTATTTAAATTCCCATTGGACAAATTAATTGCTAAAGATTGTCCACCCGTTCCCACATTTTCTTTAAATTGGGACCCGTGTGGTCCCCTCCCAATCCTTTTGTTTCTGTCTCCCTCTGCTGAAGGATCTCTGCCTCCTGGCTTGTTGCAACGGTTCTACAGGGAAAGGGGTATGAGCATGGACACCATGATTTTGTAACTGGGTACAGGTTACATTATTATGTGCGACTTTCCTCCTGACCACTTGTTCATTTTTATTAGCATTCATCGTAGATGTAGTGCTCGCACTACTGTTTGATCCCAAAGTGGAATCACTATTACCTAATATGTTATTAGAATCATCAGTAGAAATCAAGGGTTCTGCAATAGAACCATTACCATCATCTATACCAACTCCAGTGTTCTGATTACATACAACATTCTCTTGAGCTGTAACATTCATTCTGGTTGGCATTACATTAAAAATTACATTAGAAGTCCGTCTAACTTCATTTGCCTCAGTAGTGTTACTGTTACCCCTAGGCCAAGTAAAGACATGGCCTAGCTTAAAATCCTTTACATCTCTGCAGATTTTATTTTTCTTCTGTTCAGTCAGTCATTTCTGTAAAGTAAAACATTGTCCAACAATTTTCACTGTACCCATTTCAGTCTTTGAGTTCAGATACTTTTGTAGAATCATTTCTTGTTGTTTAATAACTTGATTCCTTAACATTTCCTCTTCAGGACTAAAAAACTCATTCAACAGTTTCATATATTTAAAACTAAGGTCCAGGTTTAACTGTTGCCACTTAAATAATAGTTCTGGATGAAGATTACCTGTTGTTGGCATTTTTAAGATGCGCAGCCCTCTGGGCACAATTTTCTTCTGTAGACAAACCTCGAAATGTTGGCGCTGCAGTTGCATCCGTTTTAGTTTTAAAAAGTCCAACTCCAACCTGTTCAAATTTTCAGTGAAACTCGCTGAATTCTCAAACTCCGTATCTCCAGTGCCGTTTTCAACCGTCGGTTCGTACAACATAAGCAAATTATCAGTTCCGGATACACAGTGCTGAAAACGAGCTGACTTCCGGTCCTCCGTATCATGTCCACGTAATGTATATGGTAGCTCAATACTGTTGTTAGTCATTACTGCTATGTCCCCTTGACAGTGCAGAATAAAGGAATTGGAAAGCAGCAATAAAATACAAAGGCACCACCAAACGGTAAAAGCTCCTGTGGCTCCAAAAATAATGTACACAAGCAAGAAAGTAGAAATCATCCACAGGAACTAACACTGCAAGTAATCTTCACGAACTCCGTCACCACAGAGTGTCCATATGATAGTACATAGAGCACCACGAGACAAACAAAACTGTAAAACCATATAACTTTATTGTAAGTTAGCACTTTCACCACAATGGCTTCATCAGACTTGTAAAAACACACAAATACTCAGGCATTTAAATAATAAGAAAAATCAAGTCATTGGTTGAACATGCCTCTGACATCACCTACTGCCAAATAATTAATGACTAATTACAGAGAGCAGGTTCGTCTATAAAAAGAACGCCTTCAAAGTCAGTGCATATAAGAAATATATATATATATATATATATATATATATATATATATATATATATATATATATAGGCATGATTAAAAATAAATAAATACAGATAAACTTCGTACTATGGTAATTGTTTTTTAAAAATAAGGGAAAACATTAAAGGATTATTTAAACTTCTGTTAAAAACTACTTGTAAAGCATACAATATGACAAAACAAATCAACTACAAGATACCTGCTAGTATCTTGTAGTTGATTTGTTTTGTCATATTGTAGTAATCAACTAGTGTCATGTCTGTTCCTCGACCTGTCCAAAGCCTTTGACACAGTCTCCCATCCCCTCCTCCTGGACAAACTCTCTCACCTAAGATTCTCTCCTCCCACCATATCCTGGTTTTCCAGCTATCCCTCTAACCACTAGCAAGCAGTTAAATGGCACTCTGCTCTGTCCCCCCCCCCCCAAGCATCCCAATGGGTGTCCCCCAAGGATCCATACTGGGGCCACTGCTCTTCAATATTTTCACCAGCCTACTTTACACTTCTTGTCCCAACTCCGCACTTGTACAATATGCTGATGATTCTACAGTCATCACCATTGCTGACAATCCATCTGACCTCCACTCTACTACCCAAGCATCATTCAACACCGTAGAGACGTGGCTTTGTGACAAAAAATTAATTCTCAACCCTAAGAAAACTAAGCTCATACTCTGCCTCCCAAAAAACCTCATCCGTCTCAAAACCACATTTTCCATCCTATCTAGCAATAACACTGTCATTACCGTTGACCCTAGCACTAAACTGCTAGGAGTCATAATAGATGATCAGCTTAAATTTGATCTCCAAATCACCACCTCTATTAAAGACTCACCAGAAACTCAAACTCCTTTACCGAAACAAAAGACATTTAACCAACTCAGCCAGAATAACTCTCTCCCATGCATTTCTTTTTCCCACCCTCCTTTATAGCTCTCAGTTATACACAAATCTTAACTCCACACTCATAACCAGACTTGAAACTATGTATAATAAAGTTGCCAGATTTGCTGCAAACCAAACCTACAAGTCACACCATTGCCTGTCTCTTAAACAATTGCAGTGGCTCGAATTCCCTCATTTGCTGCTACTACAGCAACTGATAATTATCCACTCCATCCTCTATCTACCATCTTTCTGCCCTAGCCTTCCATCAATTAAAACTAAATATTCCCCAACCAGGACACTGTGTAGCTCAGACCAAGACTTCCTACAGATCTGTAAACTCAAAATTCAATTCAGGGTGTTTACTCTATAACTATAACCCTGCTACAACTTGGAACCAACTACCCCTAGAAATTAGGTCCCTTGACCAAACAAAACATTTCAAACTAGCCACTCGGGAATACCTAATAAATAAATGGTCCTGCCACTGTAGTCATCCTCCCTGAAACTACCTAACCCTAGCTTCTGTCCCTCATCCCTCCTTTCTTTTCCACTGTCTGTCTTAATATTCATCTACCTCTCTGTCTCGTTGCTTAACCTCTGCATTACCTTATTTACTCCATCTGTACCTATATTGTGTATAACTACTTAGGAATAATGAACACTGTTTTCCCTACATTGACATTGCACCTAAGTTTTTGTTGTAAGAATTCTGACATTGTACTCTACTGCTTTTCTGTATGATTTGTTGTAAATGCTTTTTGCAGTTTGATCTCTAACATTTGTACCCAACTGTTTTCTGTAAAATTTTATTGTAAAATGTTATTTCTCTAACTAATTGTTTAGCTGCCAATGCAATTTTCTTGCTGACTGTATGTAAAATGTTAATACTGATTGCGGAGATTTTCTCCTTGGATCTCTACTGAAAACGAGCTAATGCTCAACTGGACTAAACCGGTTAATAAATGTAAAATAAATAAATAAACCTAATAATTGGTTGTGCCACCCTTAGCAGAAACAACTGGAATCAAACATTTGTGATAACTGGCAATGAGTCTTTCACATCGCTGTTGAGGAATTTTGGCCCACTCTTCTTTTGCAGAATTTTTTTAATTCAGCCACATTGGAGGGTTTCCGAGCATGTACTGCCTTTTTAAGGTCTTGCCACACCATCTCAATTGGATTCAGGTCTGGACTTTGACTAGGCCACACCAAAACCTTCATTTTGTTCATTGTCCTGCTGCAGAACCCAAGTGCACTTCAGCCTGAGGTCATGAACTGATGGCCGGACATTCTCCTTCAGGATTTTTTGGTAGAGAGCAGAATTCATGGTTCCGTCAATCACAGCAAGTTGTCCAGGTCCAGAAGCAGAAAAGCCAGATCACACTACCACCACTATGACTGTTGGCATGATGTTTTTTTTCTGAAATGCTGTGTTACTTTTATGCCAGATGTAACGGGATGCACACCTCCCAAAAAGTTCAACTTTTGTATAGTCAGTCCACAGAATATTTTCCCAAAAGTCTTGGGGATCATCAAGATGTTTTTTGGCAAAAGTGAGATGAGCCTTTGTTCTTTTTGGTCAGCAGTGGTTTTTGCCTTGGAACTCTGCCATGCATGCCATTTTTGCCCAGTGTATTTTGTATGGTTGAGTCATGAACACTGACCTTAACTGAGGCAAGTGAGGCCTGTAGTTCTTTAGATGTTGTTCTGGGTTCTTTTGTGACCTCTTGGATGAGTCATCGCTGCGCTTTTGGGATAAATATTGTAGGCTGGCCACTCCTGAGAAGGTTCACCACTGTTCCATTATCCACAAATAGAGAAAACATGTCTCTCACCATGATTCGCTGGAGTCCCAAAGCTTTAGAAATGGCTTTGTAACCTTTTTCAGACTGATAGATGTCATTTACTTTGTTTCTCATCTGTTCCAAAATTTCTTTAGAGCACGGTATGATGTCTTCCTTTTTGGGATCTTTCGGTCTACTTTACTTTATCTGACAGTTTCTGTTTAAGTGATCTCTTGATTCAACATGTCTGGCAGTAATCAGGCCTGGGTTTGGCTAGTGAAATTGAACTCAGCTTTCCCAAAAATGTGATTAACCACAGTTACTTCATGATTTAACAAGAGAGGCAATTGCTTTTTCATGAAGGGCTGTATAGGTTTGGATAGTTTTATTCCTTGATAAATAAAATCATCACGTAAAAACTGCATTTTTGTGTTTACTTGGGTTATCTTTGACTAATATTTGTCTTAATATTTAAATTTGCATGATTATCTGAAACATTTGTGACAAACATGCAGACAAAAATAAGAAATCAGGAAGGGGGCAAATACTTTTTCATTCCACTGTGTATCTCAGAATGATGGAACAGCAAGTCCCCGAAGTAAGGAAAAACAGGAGGACCAGGAAGACATCTGAAAAAGAAATATGGACATGGGAAAGCAAGAGATTTAACATGGTGCAATATATATGCAACGGAGGAAGCAAAACTAATCAATACAAAAAGAGCAGCACCAAAGATATTTGAAGAAAAATGCAGGCAAAGGCATCCAGATATGGAACATTTTACAATACAAAAATAAGAAAACGGAGAGGAAAAGTAGAAAAGAGGGTTAGTGGAGAAGTTAAAGAAATAGAAACTGAGGTTATGGATTACCTGCAAGGTGAAGGAGTTTAGTGTAGAAAATCTAACTTTGATAACACCACAGCAGGATAGACCAATGGATCCACAAATTGAGGAGAAACCAGTGGTACAGGGAACATCTGATCAGTTGTCAGATACTTTGGATCCTTCCATAGGAAGCCAGTACAGAAGTTCAGTTGGAGTTGCACAACAAGGAAAGGAACAGGAAACTCTGACACAGTCAGTGTTGTGGAGTGTTAGGCCAGTGAGTTCCCAAATGAAAGAGCAATGGATGATACAAGGTGAAACTGAAGAGAATATAGCACAGGAAGATGCTGTGGAAGTTTTTGTAGAACGTCCTGAAGAAATGGGGAACAAAGAATGTGTCCTCAGTTTAGAAGAAAATGATCTAAGAAAAGAGTTGCTTGATTTAATAGAGATGGAAAGACATATTAAGATCAATGGAAGAAACAGACTACAGAAAGTCAATAAAACCCAAAAAGTTAGAAGTTTGATAAAACAAATGAACACAGTAGTTAGGACTGGTCATAGAAATTCATGTGATATAACAGAAGTAAATAGGATATATTACTGTACAGCTAAATTAATAACAGATGGTCTTACCACAAAAACACAGAGCAGTAAAGGAAATGAAGGGGATAAATCAAATCCCATCATGGAAGTATCAAATAGAGAAAACTATAAAGCAATTAAGAAGTGTCACTGTTAAGAGTATAGAAGAGGGAACAGATCAGCAAAAATACTTAGAAAGATTGACATGATAAAAGCAATTTGCAATATCAGAACAGATCAGGATCAGGAGTACACCATTGTAAAAAATACTCTAAAAAAGATCAGCACATGCAGAAAAACTTAGAAAATATGCAGGTAAATTTAAAGGAAAAGTACGAAATAAGTTTATTGATGACTCAAAAAAGTTTTGTAGAGAATTGGGAAACAAGGCAAAAAAGGAATTGAAATACCACCAAAAAAGAAAAAAATAGATACATTTTGGAGAAATATCTATGAAGATCCTGTGGAACATGACAAAGATGCGGAATTGATAGAATAAGTAAAAGAAAGAATAAGAAGTTCAGATGTGCAGTATATTAAATGGAATGAAGTAATGGCCAGAGAAATTGAAACAAAGTTAAGAAAAGCTCCTAATTAGAAAACCCCAGACACAGATGCATTACCTAACCTCTGGCTAAAAGTATTAACATCTTTACATGAAGATTTAGCAATGAGTAAACTATTTATATGCTCACCCTGAACAGACACCAGCCTGGTTAACAACAGGAAAAACAATATTCCTACTTAAGAGCAAACCTGCAAGCTATCCTAAAAACTATAGTGTAATAACTTGCCATCAGATGATGTATAAACTGTACACTGGAATAGATACCGACAGAATTTATAGTAATTTAGAGGAAACTCTATCATTGCAGTAGAACAAAAGGGTAATAAAAGAAAGTCATATGGAACAAGGGATCATTTGCTGTTAGTCATAATGGAGATCTGTAAAAAGGTGAAGAATGTAAGCATGGCATGGATAGACTACAGAAAAGCATTTGACAGTATCCCACATACACTGATAAGAGTGCTTAAAAATGTATAAGATACACGCTACACTGATCAGTTACTTTACAGTAACCATGAAACAGTGGAAAACCACTTAGCAGTTGAGCCATGATAACGGACAAGTTTTTATTCCAGGGATAAAATTCAAAAGGGAATGTTACAGGGTGACTCTCTGTCATTGCTTCTCTTTTGTCTAGTCCTTAACCCATTAAGCTGTCTACTTAACAGATTAGGTCATGACTACAGTTTGGCTTGCAGAAAACAACAAAGTGTAAAGACTTCTCATCTTCTTTTTTATGGATGATTTAAAACTGTATAGTTCATCAGATGAGGAACTGAAAGCGCAACTGCAAGTTGTCAAAACTTTTTCAGATGATACGAGAATATCATTTGGTCTTGATAAATATGAGCCGGGGACAGGAGTGTGATATAAAAGAGCTTGAGCAAGAGAGAGGTGTTAATATTTGGGAACTGATGAAGGATCAACAATAAAACATGAACAAATGCAAATAAAACTTAGTAAGGAGTATTTTAAAAGACTAAAATTAATACTGAAAACAGTGCTGACATCTAGGAACAAAATCCAGGCTATAACCTAATTTGCTCTTATTGTCTTAATTTACAGTTGTGGAGTGATTGACTGACCCTAAAATGTGTTAGATCTGTTGGATTGAAAAAGAAGGATGCTTCATGCTTATCAAATGATTTATAAAAATCATTGTGTACCAAGACTACATGTTCTCCATTCTGAAGGAGGTGTGGGCGTCCTCAAAATTGATTACATATATAGGTATGCAGTCGTAGGACTGAATATATATCTGCTGACCTCACAAGACCTAAACATAGTGAAAGTTTTGAAACATGAAGAGAATAAGTCTAAGATGACTTCCCTGCTTAGGTGTTCTTCGGGTTTCACTGTTGCAGTCATTACATTTGGGTAATCTGCTGGCAGGTTGCCCTCAGTTGGCCTGAATTCCAAAGTCTTGGGTCCTGCGTCAGTTGCTGTCTCCTCTTCCATGACGTCAGGTCGTCAGGGGTATAAAACATGCAGCCGACGCCATTTTCTTTAGTCTTTCTTGCCGCGCAGTGCCTGAAGCAGAAGCATTTCGCAAGTGCCGGTCGGCCGACTATTGAAATATTTGAGTTTGAGTTTAAGAACCAAAGTCTTCACTAAAGCTAAGTACCCCATTGGGGAAACTTTTTTTCTTGCTTTTTACCAATGTCAGATAAGGTTAATAATTGTATTACTTGTGGGAAGCAAATACCTCATAAGGATTTCCATTTATACTGTATTCCTTGCCTAGGCCCTGATCACAACGTGCCTGGCTGTCGGTTTTGTGCTAGATTTAACCAATGCACTATTAAGCGTCGGTATATTTTTCCATCTAAGTATTTTGGAAACGGATTTAACTACACAGAAATGTCGTCGGATAGCAATCCGACTACCGGAGTACATAAACACAAAGAAAAGGACAGAGAAAGGCAGTCGAGATCCAAAACCGATGATGAAGCTTCTCCTAAGCCAGTCGCCAGTTTGCTGGTACTCAGTGAGGCATTTTCGCTGCCCCTGATACCCACTACCTTCGAGTCGCAGGCCTCTACCGACACCCATGTGGTGGCCGGCATGCTGCAAGATACTCAAGGTATTGGACCGACGGATGTATCTTCCTCTGATGGGTCCGGAGCTGCTGAGCAGGCACCGGCTTCTGAGGGTGTCTTCATACCTCAACATTTTTATATCAAACCGACGAAAGCTGCAAAACCAAAGGCAAAGGCACCTTCTAAAACTAAAAAAAAGATGCCTGAGCCACGTGCACAGCCCTCCATGCCTAAAAAACAGATGATCAAAATGGCTGAAGACCTTATCTTAATCAGGGGTACCCATCCCCCTCCAGATAAGAGGCCTAGGCAAGACACTGACTATGAATCTTCAGATCAGATTTCTATTACCTCTGATTCCTCTTCTGATCAGGAATTATCTTTACCTCCCTATGAGGTTTCTGATGCTGAGGAGTCTATTCCATCTGCATCTCCTCCTGAGGATTATTCATTTGGAGAAACCTTGCATACTTTGAGGGAGCATTTCCACTGGGAGAGTCAAGACTTCTCAGAATCAAGAAAGAGGCTCAGGGCTTTCCTTCTCCCTCAGCACAAGCCTTTAGCCATTCCTCCTGTTTTAGACATTGTGGATGATGTGTTTTCGGAGTCAAGCCTGACCCCTGACTCTTTACCTCTGGCTCCCAGTAAGCCTGACAGGTATTACAGGGTCCCTGACTCTCATAAATTTTTATTTAGAAACCTGCTGCTGATCCTGAAACTATTTCACAGGGTCCAAAGGGAGTGAAGGCCTCAACAGCAAAAAACCATACCACCTCCGACGGAGATTCAAGGGCACTGGACAGGTGGGGAAAAAAGGTTTATACATCTGCAACCTTGGCAGTCAGGACCTTAAACTGTCAATGTCATATGCTTAAGTACCAACAACATGTTATGGGATTGCTGAAACAGAAAATTATGTTGATTTCAGAATGTGCAGAAAATAAAGAATTACAGGAATTATTGCATGCAGCTGAAGAAGTTGGAAAGCATACTTTGCAGTGTGGTTTTGATTCTTTAGAGGCCTCCTGCAGGGCCGCAGTTACTGGATCTGTGATTAGGAGGCATGACTGGTTAAAGGAACACAGTTTGCCTGATCATGTTAAAGCTAAATTGCTAGATGCACCTTTACAGCATGATTCTCCTTTTGGTATTAAGGCAGAAGAGGGTTTAAAGAAAATGGAAGACAAAGCTAAGTCTATGCAAACTGTTAAAGATTTCTTGCAAGTGCAGCCACCTAGATTCAGTAGACACTGGCCTACAAAAAATTGGTCCTTTCCTGTGTCAGACAGAGCTCAAAGGGGCAAATCCAGATGCACTAAGGGTTCCAAGTACCAGGCTCAAGACTCATACAGGTCAAAGCAATGGGGTGCATCCACCTCTAAATCAGGAGGAGATAAAGCGCAAACCTACAGAAAGCAATCCAAATGACTTCTCTCTGCCTACACCAAGCACTTATCTTTTGGCAGCACCCATAGGGGGAAAATTAGCACTTTTTGCTCAAAATTGGCAGTTAATAATCCAGGACAAGTGGATACTAAACATGGTATCACAGGGATACAGATTCCATTTCCACACTCTGCCAATGACATATGGTTGGCCAGATCTGCCAAAAAATCAATGGGCAGAGGCACAGAAACAGGTTATGTCCCTCATGGATATGGGGGCCATTCAGACAGTACCAGAACAGGAAAAAGGACAAGTTTTTTACTCAAGACTGTTCTTGGTACCCAGAAAGGACAAGGCTTGGTGGCCAATACTGGATTTATCGATTTTGAACACATAGCTGGACATTCCACAATTCAAAATGCTCACTTTGCAACAGCTTCTGCCCATGCTGGGAAAGAATGCTTGGCTGGTGACTTTACACCTAAAAGAGGCATACCTGCATGTCCCAATAAGACAGTCGTGCAGAAGATACCTCAGATTCAAGGCTGGCTTAATGCAGTACCAATTCTCTGCACTGCCCTTTGGCTTATCTACTGTGCCCAGGGTCTTTACAATGTGCCTGGTACCAATAATTGCATTTTGCAGACAAAGAAGTATTCAGATATATCCTTACTTGGACGACTGTCTCATTCAAGCAGAGAACAAGGACACTCTTCTACGACACCTGGCGTTTGTGAAAAGGCTTCTAACATACCTAAGAGTACACAGTAGATGAAAAGAAATCACAACTGGTACCCTCTCAAAAGATAACATTCCTGGGTGCAAGCTTGAATACAACTGCCCAGATGGCTTACCTCATGCCAGACAAACAAAGGCAACTGACTACTTACTTCAAACTGATAGCAACAAAAACCCAGTCTTCTGCAAGACAAATTCTGCAGGCTCTGGGCTTCATGGCATCCTGCATCCTACTAATTCCATATGCAAGACTGCATGTGAGGAAACTACAATGGTACCTAAAACGTTTATGGCGTCAACATTCACACAGTCTGGAAACAACGATTCCTCTTATCCCTTGCCTGCAACAGGAGTTTCTATGGAGGGCAAAGGTCTGTCACCAAAACATGGGACGGCCTTTCACTCTACCCCCTGCCAGCCAAACCTTAACAGAAGCATCAGATTATGCCTGGGGGGCCCACATGGCAGAAAGATGCATTCAGGGCATATGGGCACCAAATCAAATGCATCTGCATATCAACCAGAAAGAGATGCTAGCTGTTCAAAATGCCCTAACAGCCTTCAATGACTTACTTCGTCCAGGACAACTACTGATAGACAGACAACACCACAGTCATGTGGTGTATAAACAAGCAAGGGGGCACACACTCATACCCCCTTTGCAGATTAGCTATGGCACTGTGGGGCACAGCTTTGACCTTCCAAATAAATCTTCAAGCTCAATTCCTTCCAGGAAAACAAAACACTCTGGCAGACGATTTAAGCAGAAACCTTATGGATCCTCACGAGTGGAAACTAAATCCACAAGTCTTCAGCATGATAGCAAAGAAATGGGGGAGCCCAGACATAGACCTATTTGCCTCTCCTCAAAATTATCAACTGAAAAGATTTTGCACAAGGACTTATTACAGACAAGCATGGAAAGTGGATGCCCTATCCTTCAGTTGGAAAAACCTATCAGTTTATGCCTTTCCTCCTCTGCTTCTTCTACCCAAGGTCCTCCTAAAAGTCTGACAAAGATGATATTAATTGCCCTGGACTAGCCCTGCCAATACTGGTACCCAGTCCTAAGGAACTTGTCTCAATACCCATCTTGGACCTTGCCTTAAAAACCACGGCTACTGTCCCAGCAAAACATTCAGATCATGCACAATCAACTACAGACTCTGAACATGGCAGCATGGTTAATCCTGTAATCATACAGACGACACCTCTCAGTAAAGCTGTGATAGATGTCATATTGGAAGCCAGAAAGCCTAGTACTAGAAAATCTTATGCTGACAAATGCAAGAGATTCTGTGCTTGGAATCAAGCACAAGGAACTGATAACAGCAGAACCACATATTCCTTCGATATTACAATACTTAACTGAGATGCTTGACAAAGACCTATCTTTTTCATCAATCAAAATCAATGCCTCTGCCATTTCGGCTCATTACAATACAGAGCCATCAATCTTTTTCTCATCCTTTACTAAAGCAGTATCTTAGAGGAGCCAAAAATTCAAGGCCTCCTAGATCATCACCATTACCTGAATGGGACCTCAATTATGTGTTGGAAAAGCTCACCTTGCCTCCATTTGAACCAGCTGCTACCACTGATATAAAGTTCTTGTCATGGAAGACAGCTCTGCTTCTAGCAATTACTTCCGCAAGAAGATTTTCAGAGTTACAGGCCTTCATGGCCGTAGAGCCTTTTATCATATTTTACCCAGACAGGGTGTCTCTGAGGACAAATACAACCTTTATGCCTAAGGTCGCTTCCAGTGTGGCTCTTAACCAAACAATTCATCTGCCAACCTTTTATCGAAATCCGCAGAACAAAGGGGAGAGAATTCTGGATTCATTGGATGTACACAGACAGCTAAGATTCTACTTGAGCAGGACTAAAGCTCTAAGAAAAACTGAGAAATTACTAGTGTCATATACTGCAGATCAGACGGAAAGGCTATTTCAAAGCAGACAGTTTCAACGTGGGTAAGTCATTGCATCCGTTTTTGCTACTTACACCATGGCGAACCTGTGCCAAAGGGCAGTAGGTCTCACTCCACCAGGGCTGCAGCTACTTCAGCAGCCTTTCTCAGAGGAGTACCAACCAAGGACATTCTAGAGGTTACTACTTGGAGTTCTGTTCACACCTTTACAAAGCATTACCATTTGCCTCTCTACTCTAAGTCCAGGGCAGGCTTTGCCACTGCAGTGCTGCAGGGCCTTATAGCCTCACCTAATGCTGTTTAGCTCCAGCCTCCCAACCGTAGCTTTGGGATTCTACCCAAATGTAATGAGTGCAACAGTGAAACACAAAGAACATAGTACAGATGTTCATCATGTTACACTGCTGCAGTCATCACACTTGGGTTATCCTGCCGTCAGGCTGTCCCGCAGTCGGCCAGAGTTCCAAAGTCTTGGTCTGGCGTTGGTTGCTGTCGCTTCTTCCCTGACGTCAGTGCGCCAGGGGTATATAAGAGGCATCCAACGCCATTTTCTTCAGTCTTTCTTGCCGCGCGGTGCCCGAAGCAGAAGCAGTTCGCAAGTGCCGGTCGGCCGACTCCTGAGATTTTCAAATCGAATTTCAGACCCAAGTCTTCAATAAAGCTAAGTACCCCATTGGGGAACCTTTTCTTGCCTCAGTCCGGTACCCCGTTGGGGAACCTTTTCTTGCCTCAGTCCGATGTCAGAAAAAGTTAACAATTGCATTTCTTGTGGGAAGCAAATACCTCATAAGGACTTTCATTCTTATTGTATTCCTTGCCTAGGCCCAGACCATGACGTCACAGGTTGTCGGTTTTGTGCTAGGTTTAATAAACGAACTATTAAACGTCTGTTTGATTTCGCCCGACATTATTTTGGTAGGAAATTTAATTATACCAATAACACGGCCAGTCTGGAGCAATCAAAGTCATCTTTGGTTTGTCCTGTTTGATTTTTAGTAGTACTCTGGAGAGCAGAGGCAGAGGGGGGAAGGCATAGACTGATAGGTTTTTCCAGCTGAAGAACAGAGCATCCACTTTCCAGGCTTGTTTGTGGGGAGCCCTTGTGAAAAATTTGTCCAATTGGTAGTTCTGGGGAGAGACAAACAGGTCTATATCTGGGCTCCCCCATTTGCTTGTTAACATGTTGAAAATCCTTGGTTCCAGTTTCCACTCGTGTGGGTCCATGAGATTTCTGCTTAGTCCGTCTGCCAGTGTATTTAAATTTCCTGGCAGGAATTGAGCTTGTAGATGCACTTGGTAGCGCAAGGCTGTGTTCCACAATGCCATGGCTAGTCTGCAGAGGGGATAAGAATGTGTACCACTCTGCTCATTTATGTACCACATAACAGTGGTGTTGTCCGTCTTTACCATTAGTTGTCCTGGAAGAATGTGGTCCTTGAAGGCTGTCAGAGCATTCTGCACAGCTAACATTTCTTTTTGATTGATATGCAGGTGCATTTGATGTGGGTTCCATTTGCCCTGAATGCACTTCCCTGCCTGGTGAGCCCCCCATGCATAGTCTGATGCATCTGTTAGGGTTTGGGCGGCACGGGGTGGTGTGAAAGATAGTGCCTTGTTTTGGTGGCAGGTGTCTGCCCAGCAAAGGAACTCTAGGTGTAGGCAAGGTATGATAGGAATCATTGCTTCTAGATCCTGAGAATGTTGACACCATAGGCTTTTTAGATACCACTGTAGTTTTCTCATATGCAGTCTTGCATATGGAATTAGAAGAATGCAGGAGGCCATGAACCCCAAGGCTTGCAGTATTTGTCTTGCAGATGCTTCACAAGGGCCTGTCTTTTTCCTCCATTAAAATCCACGTCTCAGCCATTTCAGCTCGTTATAACACAGAACCTCCCCTCTTCCCTCATCCACTGCTCAAGCAGTTCCTCACAGGGGCCAAAGTTTTGAGACCACCGAGGAGAGCTCCAACCCCAGCCTGGGACCTTAACTTTGTTTTGGAGAAACTCACTCTACCTCCTTTCGAGCCAGCTGCTACTGCAGACTTAAAATTTCTTTCTTGAAAAACAGCTTTCCTTTTAGCAATTACTTCAGCTAGAAGGGTATCTGAATTACAGGCCCTTATGGCAGTCGAGCCTTTCATCATCTTTCATGCGGAGAGTGTCCGTCAGAACTAATTCATCCTTCATGCCCAAGGTGGTATCCAGTGTGGCTCTTAGTCAGTCCATTCATTTACCAACCTTCTTTCCCAGTCCACAGAACAAAGTGGAATGGATACTGCATTCCTTAGATGTGCACAGACAACTTAGATTCTAATTGAACAGGACTAAACCTCAAAGGAAATCTGTACAACTGCTGGTGGCATTTGCTGCAGGGGCAGATGGGAAGCCTATTTCAAAGCAAACAATTTCTAAATGGATAGGCCATTGCATTCATTCTGCTCTAAGCACCATGGAAAACCTATCACCCAGGGGATCGGACCTCACTCCACCAGGGCTGCATCTACCTCTACAGCCTTTCTCAGAGGCATCCCTACCAGGGACATGCTAGAAGCTGCTACCTGGAGTTCTGTACATACCTTCACCAAGCATTACCATTTGCCAATTTTCTCTAAATCCAGAGCTGGCTTTGCCGCTGCAGTCTTTCAGGGCCTTATAGCTGGTCCTAATGCTATCTAATTCCTCCTCCCTTCCTTAGCTTTGGGAATCCACCAAAGTATGATAACTGCAACAGTGAAACACGAAGAGCATAGTACAGTTGTGTAAACTTACCATAAATGTAGATGTTCGAGTGTATTCACTGTTGTAGTCCTGGTGTCCCTCCCTCCAGCCCCCTGGTTTTTCTCTTTCACCTCTCTATGGCTGTTACTCACCCCTTTCAGGGGTAATAGTATTAGTATTTACTTTTTACTGGTGGTGTTTTCCCCAGCATAACTTAGCTTCCTATTTGGGGGCTCCTAACATTTGGGGCAAGAAAAACTGATGTAATGGCATCTGCTGCATGTTTTTTTTATCCCTGACGACCTGACTTCAGTCCTGGAGCGGCAGCATCCGATGCAGAAATATGAAGTCTCTGGTATACGCGCCAACTGAGGGCTACTTGCAGGCAGATAACCCAAGTATGATGTCTGCAACAGTGATTACACTCGAATGTCTACATTTATGGTAAGTGTACACGACTGTACTTTCCGATTCTGCCAAATAAAGGGCGAGAGGACTAATATTGTGGCCTTCTCTATTGAAAGACATTGATAAAGTGCTTTCTTCTTGTTCACTGTGCAGCAGTACTAAGCCACACTTGCAAAAAGAGCCACTTCAGGTAAGCCAATTTCCTGATCTACCCTGCTAAACAGTAGCAACTGACATATTTGAGTGGAACAATCAGCATTACTTAGTCTTGGTAGACACTTATTCAAACTGGTTTGAGATCAATTTGCTACTTAACCTAATGTCGATTGCTGTTATTACTAAGATGAAACATCATTTCCTAGTCCATGGTAGTCCATACAAAGTTACTTCTGACAATGGTTCTCCGTTTACCACTCAGTTGTTTCAGAGATTTGCAAAACAGTGGGACTTTATTCATGTTACCAGTCGTCCTGAATACCCACAGTCAAACGGCCTCGCTGAACGTGCAGTGCAGAGTACAAAGCAATTACTAGAGAGGTCAAAATGTGACAATATCGATATCTTCTTGAATATATTTAATCTCAGAAATATACCCCGTGATAACCTACTTGGCTCGCCTGCTCAGAGACTTCTATCTAGGCAAACCAGAACAACCATACCTATTGGTTCTAGTTTGCTGGTGCCTAATGCTAAAAACAACAGAGCAATCAATGCCCAACTTTTTAAGACGTGTTCTTAGACGTCCAGCTATGATAAAACAAGCAGATTTCTTCATCTGTTAAAAGAAGGAGAGACGGTGAGGATGCAAACGGAGAAAGGCTTTGATCGGATTGGTCAAATGAGAGGTGTATGTGCCGAGCTGAGATCCTACTTATTGGAATCTGAGGGTACAGAATACAGAAGAAACCTCAGATATCTTCTTCCTGTATCAAAAATGGTATCACAGCATCGTACCTGTGATACAGACCCTAGATCTGAGTAACCCTGACAAAGCTAATATGGATCAGTGTGCAACACATAACATAATATGCCGCTCTTCCTTCTGCAGCCAGTATTACCTAGCCTGTAGTACGTAGTTTTTCTGCGATATTGCTGCTAAACAGAAGCTGTACATCATTTTTTTTTCTCCAGTTTCTTGGCTCATGTATATATTTTTGTGATAACACTACTGCATATAGCTAAATACAGAGGGGAATGCAGCTATCAATGATATAAGCCACTGTTATCTTTTATAGCCAACATTACCTAGCGTGCATTACTTACATTACATGTGACATTGGTGCTTGCAAGAAACCTTGCTTAGTTACTAGATTTGTGTTCCATTATCATCTATGTTGTGGATAATGCTGCCAGCGAATTGGCTGTGTATTGCCAGTATAATTTAAGTCCAGTTATTGCTTGTAGAAGGGCTGCTGTTGTAAAATATATTGTAACTCCATGTATTCCTGTTACTGCAAAATGATATCATTGTCTAAGAAATAAGATATTGAGTTTATTGAGCACATCCTAGTGAAGTAGTTGCAATAGTGGGAGCTGTTCTGTAGTGTTCATACTGAATTTTGCTTCTCCTACTAGTTAAACTACCTTTTACTACCTCTCACCCTTTTTCACGTGTGCACTGACATTTTCCATTTTTACCTTTCCAGCCCTTGCCACTGTTCTCTGGCCTCTCACTCCTGAGCATTAACCCTGGGATTTCAGAGACTTTGCTGACCTAGAAGCTGAACCAGCTGCTTTTTACCTAGAAAGGGCATTTCTAAGCAGTAGATGTATGTGATAATTGTTTGGTTAACTTAACCTAATAGCTGTTCTCTCAAGATTCTAAACACTGCACGTAATGATTACCAGCTAACAGTAGGGTACACCAGTAGCCCAACTTAGTCTGCCATTGATACCTCCCTGGGTATATTATAATTCATTCTTTCCAACCCCCCCCCCCAGGTTTATTTTCTTCTTACACCTTTCTCTCAGTCATTCTCTCACAGTCTTCTCGTACCCTCTGCCTGCCTACCTCTCCCTGCCATACTCTTCCGTGGCCTTTGCCTGCTGTCTACCTGCTTCTCGCACACTGCATGTTATGTCTTCTTCCTTTAGCCAGCTACCCTACTCTGCCCCACAGCTTCCTAGCCCAATCCTTTTGGTCTTTTTCACCTTCACTTACTTTCTCCCTTTATACTCTACTGACCTATTTCTAGGTGGTAATGTTGTTCCCAGACCATCAGTCTGTCTTACTAGTATCAGAAGTTTTTTTTCTTCATGACTTCTTTTCTCTCTCACTAAACTCTCTCGTTTTTGCACTTTCCTGTTTTCCCCGTACTTAAACTATATCCCTGTTTTTTCTTTGCGAATGACTGATTGTCTCTCGCTGCACTTTTTCCAATCCTGGGTTGGCCACGTTCTATTCACCCGCACTACGCTCGGGCTCATTCCTTTCCCCCTACCCCCATGCCAATTACATTTATTCTCACCTCAGCTCCGCCCTTCATGGCATACTACCCAATCACTGAACTTCCCATTAAGTATCACCCAATCAATCCACTTTCCACCACCTCTTATTACTGTGTACTTCCCACACTCACACACCTCCTTATCTTCTCTCCCTTAGCAAACCTTATTAAGACATACTCCATATTAGCAACAACTGCTAGCTTATATTACTAATACCTACTTTCCTGGCTATTACTACTGTCTAGAGTCCCACCACCATCAGTCTCTCCAAAATGCCACTTAAATATGACCTAACACCCTACCTCTTCTTACTACCCTTAACCTTCCTACTACATCTTAACTCCTTACAATATGCCACAATCCATTACATACCCTCATCTACAGCCTCCATAAATAAACTAACACCCAAAACCTTCTCAGACATTTCTCCTCACCTGTATCCTACAGACAATTTACTCTGCTTTAAACAAAAACCTTCTGCCATCCAATACTAACAAGAAAAAGGAGCCCACAATCATCCTTCTCAAATTCTCAAAACTAATCTTAAGTGGAGATATCCATCCCATCCTTGGTCCCCCCTTCCCATCTCTCAACCCACACCACCTCTATAAGTCTCTAAACCTGTTACTATTAACCTGCAGAGCATTAGAAATAAAATTCCTGACTTCCACGCCTGGATAACACACAATAAACCCAAAATAATTGCCACTACAGAAACATGGCTAAAGCCATATATCAAAAGCTCAGAATTTCTCCCTCCAGGCTTTGCCTGCCTTCGCAAGTACAGACCCCCAAAAAAGATGGTGGGTTAGCTCTAATCTACCCTAACACCTTCAATATGATCCTCTACAGTTCACAAATACCCAGCTTTGCTACTGCTGAAATCTTAATAGCCTTCCTAAAAATCAATGGCAGCAAAAATATATGTACCATTGCACTAGATATTCCCCCTGGTAATCTCCATACTAGAGGACATCCTAGCCTGGAGTTCTAATGATATAACTACAGAAGCAATAATCCTGGGTGATGTTAAAATAAATTGGCTTGATTTCTCACACCATCACCAACTTATATAAATACAGCCAGCTAGTTGACATTACCAGACCCAGCAAAAACAGCCATGGTACCATCTTAGATTGGATCATAGTCTCTGACCTTAATAAAATAGCCACTGCAGGAGCCCTCTCAAATAGCATCAGTGACCACTTGCCAGAATTTGTAATATGCAGAACTACAACTGAAATTCACAAACATCAATACAAATATACTAGGGACTTATCTCAGTTCCCTCCTGCAACCTTTAACTACACCCTACACCTCTAGACAACACAGTACAACATTTTAGTTCCTCATTCCCTAATATTCTGAATACCCAAGCACCCCTCTGGTTAAATCGCATAAAGTCCTTGCATGCCCCATGGCTCACTAGAGCTACCAAAGTGAGCATGGTCACAAGGGACAAAGCCTGGAAACTTTGGCAAAAGCACAAAAAACCCTCTGACCTCATAATCTACAAACACCTCCGCAACCAAGTAAAGTGGCAGATCATTAGCGATAAGAAAGAATACTGTCATACCTTACAAAATCAACACAAGCTTAACCCTAAACATTTCTGGAGATCTATCAACAGACTTCTACACCCAGGATCAGAAACTAACCCCTGTCCAGACCCTGACAAAAACCCTGTAGAAATCGACACACTTTTCAACACGTATTTTATTGACATTGTAGCTAATCTCACTACCACCTTCCCTCCAAGTACATCTAACCAACCCAAGTCACCAGCCGCTAATACACCTCCCCTGACCATTCTCCCAACTTCTCCCTAGCTCCTGTTCCCACAGCCATAGGAAAGAAAGATTTGATAATTAAAACCTTGCATAAATGCCCTTGACAGCCTGCCCCTAGAATTCCTACAAAAAGCTGCAGATTCCATTGCAACCCCATCAGCATACTTCTTAACAGATCCATACAAGAGTCATATGTTCCTTCCATCTGGAAAAAAGCATTTATTCTCCCACTCCATAAAGGTGGAAACAACATAGTTGCCCATTGCCATCCTTTCTCCCATCACAAATATTCTCGAGAAATGGATACACAGGCAGCTCTTTAGTATGTTGTTGTTAAGTAGGTAGCTATCTCCAACCCAGCATGGCATTAGACCAGGGCACAGTACCACAACAGCTCTTACCTCCTTCTGCAAAACTATCAATCGGGCCCGTGACAACAGAAAACTTGCCTGCTCTCTGTTTCTTGACCTGTCCAAAGCCTTTGATACTGTCTCTCTTCCACTCCTTTTTAGAAAACTATCCAACATGGGTATCTCTCCTACTTTACAGTGGTTTTCCAACTACCTATTAAGACAGGCAGCAAGCTACAAAATGGCTAAACTCCTCCTCTCCTTTCCTTACCACCTCCACAGGTGATGTTCTTCGTGTTTCACTGTTGCAGTCATTACATTTGGGTAATCTGCTGGCAGGTTGCCCTCAGTCGGCGTGAATTCCAAAGTCTTGGGTCCTGCATCAGTTGCTGTCTTCTCTTCCATGATGTCAGGTCGTCATGGGGTATAAAACATGCAGCTGACACCATTTTCTTTAGTCTTTCTTGCCGCGCGGTGCCCGAAGCAGAAGCATTTTGCAAGTGCCGGTCGGCCGACTACTGAAATATTCGAGTTTGAGTTTCAGAACCAAAGTCTTCACTAAAGCCAAGTACCCCGTTGGAGAAACTTTTTTCTTGCTTTTTACCGATGTCAGAAAAAGTTAATAATTGTATTACTTCTGGGAAGCAAATACCTCATATGGATTTCCATTTATACTGAATTCCTTGCCTAGGCCCTGATCACAACGTGCCTGGCTGTCATTTTTGTGCTAGATTTTACCAACGCACTATTAAGCGTCAGTATATTTTCGCATCTAAGTATTTTGGAAACAGATTTAACTGCCCAGAAATGTCAAATCGACTACCGGAGTACATAAAAAAACGCAAAGAAAAGGACAGAGGAAAGGCAGTTGAGATCCAAAACCGACAACAAAGCTTCTTCTAAGCCAATTGCTGGTTTGTGGGTACTCAGTGAGGCGCTTTCGCAGCCCCTGATACCAGCTACCTTCGAGTCGCAGGCCTCTACCGACACCCATGTGGAGTCCGGCATGCCACAAGATACTCAAGGTATTGGACCGATGGATGTATCTCCCTCGGATGGGTCCAGAGCCACTGAGCAGGCACCGGCTTTTGAGGGTGTATTCAGACCTCAGCATTTTTATATCAAACCGACGAAAGCTGCAAAACCTAAGGCAAAGACCCCTTCTAAAACTAAAAAAATGACGCCTGAGCCATGTGTACAGGCCTCTATGCCTAAAAAACAGATGATCAAAATGGCTGAAGACCTTATTACCTTGATCAGGGGTACCCATCCCCCTCCAGATAAGAGGTCTAGGCAAGACACTGACTATGAATCTTCAGATCAGGTTTCTATTTCTTCTGATTCCTCTTCTGATCAGGAATTATCTTTACCTCCCTATGAGGATTCTGATGCTGAGGAGTCTATTCCATCTGCATCTCCTCCTGAGGATTATTCATTTAGAGAAACCTTGCTTACTTTGAGGGAGCATTTTCACTGGGAGAGTCAAGACTTTTCAGAATCAAAAAAGAGTCTCAGGGATTTCCTTCTCCTTCAGCACATGCCTTTAGCCATTCCCCCTGTTTTAGACATTGTGGATGATGTTTTCGGAGTCAAGCCTGACCCCTGACTCCTTACCTCCGGCTCCCAGTAAGCCTGACTGGTATTACAGGGTCCCTGCCTCATAAACTTTATTTAGAAGCCCTGCTGCTGATCCTGAAACTATTTCACAGCATCCAAAGGGAGTTAAGGCCTCAACAGCAAAAAACCCTACCCCCTCCGACAGAGATTCAAGGACACTGGACAGATGAGGAAAAACGGTTTATACATCTGCAACCTTGGCAAGCAGGGCCTTAAACTGTCAATTTCATATGCTTAAGTACCAACAACATGTTATGGGATTGCTGAAACAGAAAATGCTGATTTCAGAATTTGCAGAAAATAAGGAATTGCAGGAATTATTGCATGCAGCTGAACAAGTTGGAAAGCATACTTTGTAATGTGGTTTTGATTCTTTAGAGGCCTCCTGCAGGGCCGCAGTTACTGGATCTGTGATTAGGAGGCATGCCTGGTTAAAGGAACAAAATTTGCTCGATCATGTTAAAGCTTAATTGCTAGATGCACCTTTACAGCATGATTCTCTGTTTCGTATTAAGGCAGAAGAGGTTTTAAAGAAAATGGAAGACAAAGCTAAGTCTATGCAACCTGTTAAAGATTTCTTGCAAGTGCAGCCACCTAGATTCAGTAGACACTGGCCTACAAAAAATTGGTCCTTTCCTGTGTCAGACAGAGCTCAAAGGGGCAAATCCAGATGCCCTAAGGGTTCCAGGTACCAGGCTCAAGACTCATACAGGTCAAAGCAATGGGGAGCATCCACCTCCAAATCTGGAGGAGATAAAGCGCAAACCTACAGAAAGCAATCCCAATGACTTCCCTCTGCCTACACCAAGCACTTATCTTTTGGCAGCATCCATAGGGGGAAAATTAGCACTTTTTGCTCAAAATTGGAAGTTATAACCCAGGACAAGTGGGTACTAAACATCGTATCACCCAGGACAAGTGGGTACTAAACATCGTATCACAGGGATGCAGATTCCATTTCCACACTCTGCCAATGACAAATGGTTGGCCAGATCTGCCAAAAAACCAATGGGCAGAGGCACAGAAACAGGTTACGTCCCTCATGGATATGGGGGCCATTCAGACAGTACCAGAACAGGAAAAAGGACAAGGTTTTTACTCGACTGTTCTTGGTACCCAGAAAGGACAAGGTCTGGTGGCCAATACTGGATTTATCGATTTTGAACACATACCTGGACATTACAAAATTCAAAATGCTCACCTTGCAACAGCTTCTGCCCATGCTGGGCAAGAATGCTTGGCTGGTGACTTTAGACCTAAAAGAGGCATACCTGCATGTCCCAGTAAGACAGTCGTGCAGAAGATACCTCAGATTCAAGGCTGGCTTAATGCATTACCAATTCTGTGCACTGCCCTTTGGCTTATCTACTGTGCCCAGGGTCTTTACAATGTGCCTGGCACCAGTAATTGCATTTTGCAGACAAAGAAGTATTCAAATATATCCTTACTTTGACGACTGTCTCGTTCAAGCAGAGAACAAGGACATTCTTCTACAACACCTGGTGTTTGTGAAAAGGCTTCTAACATGCCTAGGGTACACAATAAACAAAAAGAAATCACAACTGGTACCCTCTCAAGATATAACATTCCTGGGTGCAAGCTTTACAACTGCCCAGATGGCTTACCTCACGCCAGACAAACAAAGGCAACTGACTACTTACTTCAAACTGATGGCAACAAGAACCCAATCTTCTGCAAGGCAAATTCTGCAGGCTCTGGGCTTCATGGCATCCTGCATTCTACTAATATCATATGCAAGACTGCATATGAGGAAACTTCAATGGTACCTAAAAAGTTTATGGAGTCAACATTCACAGAGTCTGGAAACAATGATTCCTCTCATCCCCTGCCTGCAGCAGGAGTTTCTATGGTGGGCAAAGGCCTGACACCAAAACATGGGATGACTCTTCACTCTACCCCCTGCCAGCCAAACCTTAACAACAGACACATCAGATTATGCTTGGGGGGACCCACATGGCAGGAAGATGCATTCAGGGCATATGGGCACCAAATCAAATGCATCTACATATCAACCAGAAAGAGATGCTAGCTGTTCAAAATGCCCTAACAGCCTTCAATGACTTACTTCATCCAGGACAGCTACTGATAAGGACGGACAACACCACAGTCATGTGGTATATAAACAAGCAAGGGGGCACACACTCATACCCCCTTTGTAGATTAGCCATGGCACTGTGGGACACAGCTTTGACCTACCAAATAAATCTTCAAGCTCAATTCCTGCCAGGAAAACAATACACACTGGCAGACGATTTAAGCAGAAACCTTATGGATCCTCACGAGTGGAAACTAAATCCACAAGTCTTCAGCATGATAGCACAGAAGTGGGGGAGCCCAGACATAGACTTATTTGCCTCTCCTCAAAATTATCAGCCGAAAAGATTCTGCACAAGGACTTATCACAGACAAGCATGGAAAGTGGACGCCCTATCCTTCAGTTGGAAAAACCCTATCAGTTTACGGCTTCCCTCCTCTGCCTCTTCTACCCAAGGTCCTCCTAAAAGTCAGACAAGAAAAGCCAAAGATGATATTAATTGCCCCGGACTGGCCCCGCCAATACTGGTACCCAGTCCTAAGGAACTTGTCTCAATACCCAGCTTGGACCTTGCCTCAAAAACCACAACTACTGAACCAGCAAAACAATCAGATCCTGCACAACCAACTACAGACTCTGAACCTAGCAGCATGGCTAATCCTGTAATCATGCAGACGGCACCTCTCAGTAAAGCTGTGATGGATGTCATTTTGGAAGCCAGAAGGCCTAGTACTAGAAAATCTTATGCTGACAAATAGAATAGATTCTGTGCTTGGAATCAAGCACAAGGAACTGATACAGCAGAATTGCATAGTCCTCAGATATTACAATACTTAACTGAGATGCTTGACAAAGGCCTGTCTTTCTCATCGGTCAAAATCCATGCCTCTGCCATTTTGGCTCATTACAATACAGAGCCACCAGTCTTTTCTCATTCTTTACTAAAGCAGTATCTTAGAGGAGCCAAAAATTTAAGGCCTCCTAGAAGATCACCATTACCTGCATGGGACCCCAATTATGTGTTGGAAAAGCTCACCCTGCCTCCATTTGAGCCAGCTGATATAACGTTCTTATCATGGAAGACAGCTCTGCTACTAGCAATTACTTCAGCAAGAAGAGTTTCAGAGCTACAGGCCCTCATGGCTGTAGAGCCTTTTATCATATTTTACCCAGACAGGGTGTCTCTGAGGACAAATCCTACTTTTATGCCTAAGGTCATTTCCAGTGTGGCTCTTAACCAAACAATTCATCTGCCAACATTTTATCCAAATCCGCAGAACAAAGGGGAGAGAATTCTGCATTCCTTGGACGTACACAGACAGCTAAGATTCTACTTGAGCAGGACTAAAGCTCTAAGAAAAAAACGAGCAATTACTAGTGTCATATGCTGCAGGATCAGAAGGAAAGGCTATTTCAAAGCAGACTGTTTCAAAGTGGATAAGCCATTGCATCCGTTTCTGCTACTTACACCATGGCGAACCTGTGCCCAAGGGCATTAGGTCTCACTCCACCAGGGCTGCAGCTACTTCAGCAGCCTTTCTCAGAGGAGTACCAACCAAGGACATTCTAGAGGCTGCTACTTGGAGTTCTCTTCACACCTTTACAAAGCATTACCATTTGCCTCTCTACTCTAAGTCCAGGGCAGGCTTTGCCACTGCAATGATGCTGGGCCTTATAGCCTCACCTAATGCTGTTTAGCTCCAGCCTCCCAACCATAGCTTTGGGATTCTACCCAAATGTAATGACTGCAACAGTGAAACATGAAGAACATAGTACAGTTGTGTACACTTATCATAAATGTAGATGTTCGAGTGTATTCACTGTTGCAGTCCAGGTTACCCTCCCGCCTTCCCCCTGTCATTCTACAGTTTATCTTTCCTTCTCTATCTTCTACAACCTATAGGGTGTATTTGCTTGTAGATGAAGGTAAAGTTTATATTGCTGCATGTATGTGTGTGTGTGTGTGTGTGTATATATATATATATATATATATATATATATATATATATATATGTATGTATAAATATAAATATATATATATATATATGTATAAATATAAATATATATAAATGTTTAGAATATTGCTCCCTTTTTGGGGGCACCTGACAGCGGGGGCAAGAAAAACTAAAGAAAATGGCATCGGCTACATGTTTTATACCCCCTGACGACCTGACGTCATGGAAGAGAAGACAGCAACCATCGCAGGACCCAAGACTTCAGGCCGACTGAGGGCTACCTGCCAGTAGATTACCCAAATGTAATGACTGCAACAGTGAATACACTCTAACATCTACATTTATGGTAAGTGTACACAACTGTACTTTCCCCAAGGGTCCATCTTAGGCCCACTACTTTTCAGTATTTTCATTAGTGACTTCCATTCTACTCTCACTCAAGGAACAGTCCTCCAATATGCAGATGACTCTACTATTATCTGTACTGCCAACTCTCCACACAAACTCCAACAACATACCCAGGCAGCCCTCAGCACCACCGAAATATGGATGGCTAACAACCATTTAACATTAAATCCTAAAAATAACTAAACTGTTGTTACTTAACCACAAGAAATCCTGCACCATAAACAAAGACACTTTCACTATCCTCTCCCATAACAACACCTCTGTGGAGGTTGTCACAGATACCAAACTTCTAGGTGTTACCATAGATGAACACCTAACTTTCAACATGCACATCTACAACAACATTTAAAAAGCAAACCAGAAAGTGGGTATGCTATATCGACACAAAACATTCCTCAATTATTCTTCCAAACTAGCTCTTGCTTCCTCTTTCCTGCTCCCCTCTCTTCTCTATGGAGCTCCTCTTATCACCAATATTCAGATCAGTTGTAAATATAAACTACACTCGTGCTACAACAAAATAGCAAGATTTGTTACCAATGGTAAGCCCTTATCTCACCAGTGTTCCTCTCTTAGACTTCTGAAGTGGCTAGAACTACCTCACCATCTCACATATCTTCAACTAACTGCTGCCCATAAGCTAATACACAACCCTTCCAGTTGCCCAGCCCTTTCTAACCTATTTACGCCATATCACCCTAATAGGCCCTTCCAATCAGAAAACCAAATGATCCTACAAGTAGATAAACCCAGCTTCTCAGCTGGACAGTGGCTCCACTCCTTTTCCACTGCTAAACTGTGGAACTCTCTCCCTCCCTCCCTTAGATCTACTAGCAATATGTCTATCTTTAAAAAATCCTTGAAACATCACCTCTCCTCCCACTGGCAATGCCCCTGTGCTAACGCTTCACACCCCATAACCTGACTTCTGTCTCTTCCCTTTCGCTTCCCCTACCTTTCCTTCCTGTCCTCCCACCTTTCCCCTCATTTTGAACAAATAATCCCTTTCTGTGCCCCTTGATATTTGACACTGCTATACTGGACTGTCAGTCTAATCTAGAACAACTGTTGCATGGATTCTTATAAAATTGACCATACTGCACTGTGGCCTGAAGCTATGGCAGTTTAATCTGTCATATTTGATCCATGTGCTTTTATTACTTTGAATGTATTGTATGCTTTAGCAGTTTGATATGTCTGTTATCTTGTCTTCTGTCAAACTGTAAGCATTGTATTGTTACTATGTTTTACCTCTATGGAGCTTTTCTCTCCGGGCCTCCACTGAAAATGGGCACTCTATGGCCCAGTGGACCTTCCCGGTCAACAAATGCAATAAATAAATAACTAGATAGATAAATAAATGTTCATACCGAAGAACATGCATCAGTATCCATTCCCGTTCCTGATGATGCCCCTGCTGTCCCCAAAGTTGAACATTCCTTGAGTCCCCGTTGCTAGATCCAATTCTGGCTTTTATGTTACATGATGAGGTCATATTTCTATACCTAGTGTAAAATACACAGCAACCTGGACATGATTGTTTTGTGTGTGTCTAATTTTGTATAATTGCATGTCAGATAATTAGCTCTGTATAACTGCATATCAGAAGATCATTTCTGTAAATTACATGTCATTGAATGCTGTCATTTCATATATGGATCATTTTCAAAGAGGGAGGATGTAGATCAGATTGTGTGCATGTACCTTTAAGATGCATTTCCAGATGTGAGCACATTCAGGAGGTAGTGCCATTTTGAGAGAACAGCCAGTGTGTTAACATGTATGAGTGTAGTTGTCAGTCTGTTTATAAGTGTATTTAAGTTTAAGTTACAAAGCCTCATCCCTAATGTGTTTGTGTGTAATAAAGCTGCTTGAACTGAACCCACAATTGTATGTCTGTTTTATTCTGACCAGACGAGCGACACCCGGTAAAGAAGATTAAATGGTTGATGAGAGGTGAGTGGCGACAATTATATGTCCACCTCTTTCATATGGTCTGTGGCTGGCAACTCTGTTGAAGTGCATTTTCAGTCCCTGGACCTTGAATCCACTTCTTGTGAGAACTGTAGTGTGACTTCTTTGGAAACCAGTATGGCCCACGACCCTCTCATGTCTGACCAGACTGTTTGTGTGGCTTAGCCAACTGGGAGGGAAGAACCAAGTATTGTTTTATGTTGGGGTGAAGGAGGTATCCACCAGGTTTTTGTGAGTTAAGACATCAAAGGTCTATGCCTTCAGCCCTTAATACCGTACATCTAGACACTCCCAAGAAGTACACACAGAAAACCAAGAATTTACCCCCCCACACACACACCTCTTCCACTCAAGCAACAAAGAAGATTAGGATAATTTTGCTGAATGGCTGTTTAAAGCAGTTTAGTCCTTTCAGTCTTCTTTGCCTGCTTCTTCTTCTAATTGTAAGAGGAAAGAGAGTTCCTTCTCCAGAAGAAGAGGGTTTCTCTGACTTGGACAATGAAAGATTTGATTATGGTTAAAAGTTCTTCTCCCTCTGGATGTGAATGGGGGGGTAAAGCTTCTGACTCCCTGTAAAAATAATTGCTGAATATGGACACCCGTAAGCCTTTAGGTATATCTTCAGCTGTTGAACCATTGAAGAATACCTTCTGGTCTGTTTCTGTCTCCAGTTTCTCAGTCTTTTATAGCTTCCCTGCGTCATCTAAGTACCTTTACAAAACTCCCTTATGCTGACCCTTTTATCGTATTTTTGGATGCTTTTAACATTGTTTTAAATTTGTATATGTTCTATCCCAATTTCTAGCAATAAAGGCAACAGAGCTCTAGTTAAATGAGGGAGGAAAGGTGCATACACTCCATCTGCCTTAGCCTTTAGAGACCACTAATTGCCAAACTTGTATAACCAAGTTTCTTTTTCTTTCTGATTAGTACGGGACAATCCTTAGCCAGTATGCATAACTTTGATTTCAAATCCAGTAATATGAACATGCTTACCTCTGCATCTCAGATAACTAAACACAGAATTAAATGTGGTCATGATACAGTGGATGCTGTCTCCTTGGCAGCTGCAAATAGGACAGTTATGAAAAGAACGCTTGCATAAGACTTTAGACCCTTTTAGATGATGTGAAATCTCAACTTTTAAATTACTTTCTGGACAAGGACTTCCTTATTTGGCCACTGCTCAGCTGAGGTTCTTAAAGTTAGAGCGAAACATATGTAGGGAGTTATTTTACCTCCTGTTTTCAAGTTTCAGAGGCACTAGCTGTACAGTCCAAGACAGTTTTTCATAAATCCTTTAAATCTGGTAACAGAAGTATGAGAAACAGCAGTTCAAAAAGAAATGTCATGGTGATGTCAGAAAGAAGTCTAATAGGTCCCAAAGATCCACCTCTGAAAATAAAAAAATCTGACTGTCCTTGCCTTCTTTTCCCTCCTTTCCATCCACCCTTTCAGTAAAAAATCACAAGGACTGTTTGCATTCCTGCATGGCAGTAACTAGACAATTGGATGCTAAACATCATAGGGCATGGATACAGATTCTTGTGGGCGTTCCCTCCCATACCTTCAAGAATTCCTCTGTTTCCAAAAGACTAGCTTCATCATATGCCTCAAATCATTGCAGAGATACTTCACCAGGGGTTTATAGAACCAGTACCTGTAGAGCAAAGGCAACAAATCTTGTATTCAAGTCTTTTCCTGGTTCCCAGGAAAGATGGAACTTTGAGGCCTATTCTAGATCTGTCCACACTAAATGCTTTTCTGCCTATCCTAAGCTTCAGAATGTTAATACTTTGAAACTTTCTTTTCTCGTCTTTCCCCTCAAGCCATTCTGATCACTTTAGATGTAATGGGTGCTTATTTGCATGTTCCCATTCACAAAAACATAGATAATGTAATCCCACAGCACAAAACTTAAAACAAATGATCAATTTTCTTCTTTGCCGTTTGGACTTGCTACTGCCCAAGAGTCTTCACAAGGTACCTTGCTCCAGTAATAGGTCATTGCAGGCTTCAAAGAGTACATATTTTTTTATAAGCTGGATGATTGTCTGAAATCAGCTTCAACCAGCCACGACTCTTAAGTCTTATAGTATATCATGAATCTTTTTAACAACCTAACAACCTAGGGTTCACTCTGTATCTTAAAGTCTAAGCATTATGGGGTTATATTCTGCATAGGATACAACAACTGGCCAGCTTCCAAAGCTTCAGGGCACCTTCCACTTGCCCAGACTGTTAGCTTGAGCTGTTTAAAAATACAGATTTGGCCACCAAGCCCTTTAGAGATTACCTGCCACCAAGAAGGGCAGATTAACATTTGGTTAACTCTGTTCCATTGCTAGGCAGATAAGTGCCCATCAGTGGAAGACCCTTCTACATTACTTTTACAGTTGTTTAAATTACATTTTTATATAAAAAAAAAAAAAACTACTACTTTTGGATATGTATTTTATTGACTGTCATTACTTTTATATACTTATAAACAGGCACTTCTTTACTTTTGGGGTAAAAAGTTGTTAAAATATTTTTTCTGCAAAGGAACTGTGTTTATTTTCCTTTTTCGAGGCTAGAGAAAGTGTTTAGTGCTTTTTTATTATTTTTTTGTTGTGTGGGGAAATATTACTTTTTTTGCTAATTTTAATATTTTACCAAATATTGCTGCTAAGCTTCCCTGAGAAACAAGCACCATTTTCACCTTGAACATGGAACAATCTACCAGGCCCTCTGTCAGTCTTTCTTACAGTCACAAAAAGAAAAAGTTAATGAAGTAGCTTTTGACATCACAGCAGACTGGTAATTTGTCATAGCCAGAGGTGGATGACTTTGCTGTGGCTAAAACTGGTTCCGCAGACCACTCCTTTTTTCCCCAGATCCCTCTGATATTGTCTGTACAGCCTTCATGGACTGAGGTTAGCCACATCCTCTACTGCTGTTGGGGTCCCCTCAGTGGACAAGGGAGAGCCATTTCTGTCAGTCGTAGGATTCAGGGCAGGGAATATGCCCCTGCTTGGCCTAAACAGTATGCCCATCCATTGGGAAGCTGTTGCTGACAATATTATTGCTGCTTGGCCCAACTTTCCTGTCAAAAGGAGACGGAAATCTAAACGTTTAACTTCTCCTGTGTCAGTTTCCCTGGACAGGAGTAATTTGTTAGGTTTGGCTAAGGGTCTTGTACAGGCTGTTGACCCTTCTTATAAGGTGGTTTCTTAGGTTCATAGGTTGGTACTAGGTTATCAGCCCTAAGGCCTATGCAAGCCTAGCCATAACAATTCCCTGGAAATTTCTTCCCACAATATTTACTTCTCTGGGCCCCTGTCTAGCAGGGCAACTGACATGATCCCCGGGGTGAATTTCCCATCTCCCATCCAATCATCAATGTTCCTTTTGAAGAGGGCCAATGAGGCTTGACATGTATGGGCAGTCTATTCCAGAGTATGGGGAGTCTTTGGGGCAGCAACCTATCCCTCCAGCATGTTTTGTTCATTGTGATGATAAGGTTTAGATCCCTGGAGCGTCTGGCTTTGAGGGATTGGGATTTCTTTAAGTGGAGCATGTCCAACAGCTCAGGGTTTGACATGGCCTTGTATGTTAAGCAGAGATTGCCTCTGAGTAGACAGTATGCCACAGAGTATAGCTGGAGCTTTTTAGACGGTCAGCATATGGCATCTGCTTTAGGCCTGTGATTCTTTTAGTGAGGTATTTCTGTGGCCTTTCCAGCTGTTGCAGATGTCTTGTGAGGTACATACCAAATGGGGCATTATACTCTATAATGGGTCTAATGAGGGATGAGTACAGTGGGACAATGACCTCTTTTTTTCTGGAAGAAAAGCCCTTAGTGATGAGGTGTGCCACAGAGTAGGATTTCCTGACTGTTGTGGTGATGTGGTTATCGAAAGTGAGAACACCAGTGAGACCACGGTAAAAGGAGAAGGGATTCCTCTTTCCGTGAAGAAATTCAATATTTGGAATGTGAAGGGACATATGAATATTTTTCTCCAAGTTTCTGATTCAGATTCTGAGGAGAGGATGGTGTATTAATCTCCCTGTAAGGGATTCGCTTTTTCTGAGACTATTTCCAGACTTAGACCTTGTTTTCACTGGAAAAATACTGAGAGTTCTCAGTCCCTTAGAAAATACTATGAATTGCTGCAACTGGAATTTCCAGAAAACCTCACCCATCACCCCAGTGCTGTCAACATTGGAAGCTACATACTGTGGTTTTCCTGACAGTGAACCTATTATACCCCTAAGAAAGCAGATAGAATGTGCAAAGTTCCTCAGTCATTTAAGTTTTTGTACACTAATCCTAGACCTGACTCAGCAGCTATATATATAGTTTTAGTTAATCCACCTGCAGCCACACATTTTGTTAATTCTATCCTTCTGACAAGGATGGTAAAGCTGGTGATAAGCTTGGGAGGAAAAGTGTGTGCTTCTACAACTTTGATTTTTAGAATTCTGAATTGCTGGTCTCATATGTTAGTTTATACTGGCTGCAGCTTCCTCTTGTGGGGGAAAATACTTTGTGTAGCCTAGTTTCTCGGGTCACTACTCATTGTTTGACGCATGCTTATGTCTCTGCAGACACTGCTCTCAGAGCTATTGGTACTGGTATTGATGTTCATAGTGTTTCACTGTTGCAGTCATTACCCTTGGGTTATCCTGCTGGCAGGCTGCCAGCAGTCGGCCTGAATTCCAAAGTCCTGGTCCGGTGTCGGCTGCTGTCACCTCTTCCCTGACGTCAGTGTGCTAGGGGTATAAAAGATGCAGCCGACACCATTTTCTTCAGTCTTTCTTGCTGCACGGTGCCAGAAGCAAAAGCAGTTCGCAAGTGCCAGTTGGCCGACTCCTGAGATTTTCAAATCCGAATTTCAGAACCGAAGTCTTCATTAAAGCTAAGTACCCCGTTGGGGAAACTTTTTTCTTGCTCCAGACCGATGTCAGAAAAAGTTAACAATTGTTTTTCTTGTGGGAAGCAAATACCTCCTAAGGATTTTCACTCTTACTGTATTCCTTGCCTAGGCCCTGACCACAACGTTGCTAGCTGTCGGTTTTGTGCTAGATTTAACCAATGCACTATTAAGCGTCTGTTCGATTTTGCATGTCATTACTTTGGCCGAAGATTTAATTATATAATGCCGTCAGAACAGCCGACCGAAGTTTGCAAAAAACGCAAGGACAAGAAAAAGGATAGGCATCAGAGGTCAAAAACCGATGACGAGGCCTCCATTAGGCCAGTCGCCGGTTCTCAGTGAGGTGCTTTCACAGCCCCTGGCGTCCGCTACCTCAGAGCCACAGGCCGCTTCCGACTCCCATGTGGAGCCGACTGGGCTTCTGGATACTCAAGGTATTGGACACTTGGAAATCATTCCCTCAGATGGGTCCGGAGCCACTGAGCAGGCATAGGCATCTGAGGGTGTCTTCAGACCTACACAGTTATATGTTAAACCATCTTCAGCTTCAAAGACAAAGACTAAAGCTGCTCTAAAGACAAAGAAACAAGTACAGCATTCTCCTACTCAAACTTCCATGCCTAAAAAACAGATGCTTAATATGGCCGAAGACCTAATTACTATGATCAGGGGTTCCCACCCCCTCCTGATAAGAGGCCTAGGCAAGAGACAGAATATGATTCTTCTGGTCAGGTTTCTATTTCCTCTGATTCCTCTTTTGAACAGGATTATTCTATTCCTCCCTATGAGGACTCTGATGCTGAAGAATCCATTCCTTCAGCCTCACCGCCTGAGGATTATTCTTTTGGGGAAACCCTGCATACCATGAGGGAGCATTTCCACTGGGAGATCCAAGATTACTCTGAATCTAAGAAAAGGCTCGGAGACTTTCTGCTACCTCCTCAGCACAGACCCCTTGCTATTCTACCTGTTCTAGACATTGTAGATGATGTATTTTCAGAGTCTGGCCTGTCCCCTGACTCTTTATCCCCTGCACCTGCAAAGCCAGACAGATACTACAGGGTCCCGGATTCTCATAAATTCCTATATAAAAACCCCACTGCTGACCCATAAACTATATCTCTGGGTCCCAAAGGGGTCAAAGCTTCAACTGCAAAAAACCCTGTTCCCTCTGATAGGGATTCTGGGGCACTGGACAGATGGGGGAAAAAGTTTACACTTCTGCTACCTTGGCTGTAAGGGCTTTAAATTGTCAGTTTCATATGCTTAAATATCAGCAATACTTACTGTCACTGCTTAAACAGAAAATGTTGACAAATTCTGAATGTTCAGAGAACAAGGAAATGCAGGATTTATTGCATGCAGCTGAATAAGTGGGAAAGCATACTTTGCAATGTGGTTATGATTCACTGGAGGCCTCTTGCAGGGCCACTGTTACAGGTTCTGTTATTAGAAGACATGCTTGGTTAAAGGAACAGAATCTGCCTGATCATGTTAAAGCAAAATTATTAGATGCCCCATTACAGCATGGTACCTTGTTTGATGCTAAAGCAGAAGTGGTGTTGAAGAAAATGGAGGATAAAGCAAAATCCATGCAGACAGTTAAGGAATTCTTACAGGTACAGCCACCCAGATTTAGCAGGAACTGGCCTTCTAAAAATTGGTCCTTTCCACTGTCAGACAGACCACAAAGAGGCAGATACAGACGTCCCAGAGGCAGATCTCAGCCCCAAGGCTCATACACGCCTAAACAATGGGGTGCTCCTACCTCCAAAAGCAGAGAAGACAAATCACAACCTTACAGGAAACAGTCCCAATGACTTTCCTTTGCCAGATTCAAGCACTTTTCTTTTGGCAGCCCCCTTAGGGGGAAAACTAGCACTTTTTTCATCAAATTGGCAAATGGTTACCCAAGACAAATGGGTCTTGAACATAGTGTCCCAAGGCTACAGCTTCCATTTTCACACCCTACCAAGGGCAAAACGTATGCCAGACCTGCCACACAATCAATGGGCAGAGGCACAAAAGCAAATTACAGCCCTCATGGACATGAGGGCCATTCAACAAGTACCACAACAAGAGCAGAGGCAAGGATTTTACTCCAGACTTTTCTTAGTCTCCAGAAAGGACAAAGACTGGAGACCAATACTGGACCTGTCTATACTAAACACGTTTCTGGAGGTTCCAAAATTCAAGATGTTGACTCTACAGCAGCTACTGCCCATGCTGGGCAAGAAGGCTTGGCTCTTAACTTTGGACCTAAAAGAGGCATACCTGCATGTCCCAATCAGACAATCTTGCAGAAGATACCTCAGATTCATAGCTGGCTCAATGCACTACCAATTCTCAGCACTGCCCTTTGGCTTATCTACTGCGCCCAGGATCTTCACAAAATGCCTGGCACCAGTAATTGCATTTTGCAGACAAAGAGGAATTCAAATATATCCCTACTTGGACGACTGCCTTATTCAAGCAGCGAACAAAGACATTCTTCTAAAGCATCTGGCGTCTGTAAAAAGATTACTAATTTGCCTAGGGTACACAGTAAACGAAAATAAATCAAAATTATTACCCTCTCAAGAGATAATATTCCTGGGTGCAAGCTTAAATACAACTGCCCAGATGGCTTATCTCACGCCAGACAAACAAAAGCAACTGACTTCTTACTTCAAAAAGTTGGCAATAAAGACCCAGTTACCTGCAAGGAAAATCCTGCAGGCCTTGGGTTTCATGGCATCCTGCATTCTACTAATTCCATACGCCAGACTGCATATGAGGAAACTACAATGGTATCTAAAAACTGTTTGGACTCAGCATTGCCACAGCGTGGAGACAGTAATTGCCCTCATTCCCTGCCTGTAACAGGAGTTTCGATGGTGGACACAGGCCTGTCACCACAGCAAGGGTCTGCCATTCACTTTACCCACAGCCAGACAGACCCTGACAACGGATGCATCATATTATGCCTGGGTGGGCTATATGGCAGGAAAATGTATTCAGGGCACATGGCCTGCAAGCCAGATGCATCTTCACATCAATCAAACAGAGATGCTAGCTGTTCAGAACACCATGACAGTTTTCAAGGATCTACTTCATCCAGGACAGCTGTTGATAAAGACAGACAATACTATGGTCATATGGTACATAAACAAGCAAGGAGGTACACATTCCTACTCCCTCTGCAGACAAGCAATGACCTTATGGGACACAGCATTGGCTTATCAAGTTCACCTGCAAGCACAATTTCTGCCAGGAAAAACAAATACTCTGGCAGATGAACTAAGCAGAAACCTCATGGATCCCCACGAGTGGAAACTGGATCCACAAGTCTTCAGCATGATAACAAGGAAATGGGGATGCCCAGACATAGATCTATTTGCCTCCCCTCACAACTGCCAATTACAGAGATTTTGATAAGGATTTATCACAAACAAGCATGGAGAGTGGACGCCCTATCCTTCAGCTGGAAAAATCTAACAGTATATGCCTTTCCTCCACTGCCTCTCCTTCCCAGGGTACTCCTAAAGATCAGACAAGAGAAGCCAAAAATGATACTGATTGCACCATACTGGCCACGCCAGCACTGGTACCCAATCCTAAAGAGCTTGTCTCAAGGTCCAGCATGGATATTGCCTCAAACTTCTCACTTGCTGACCCAACTAAACAATCCGATCCTGTGCAGCCAACTCAGGACTTTAAATCTGGCAGCATGGCGGATAATGTAGCCATTCAGAACACTCCTCTTTCAAAAGCTGTTATGGGTGTTATCTTGGAGGCCAGGAGGCCCAGTACCAGAAAATCTTATGCAGAAAAATGGAAGATATTCTGTGCTTGGAACAAGGAACAAGGCATTGACACGTATGTACCAAATATCCCTCAGATTTTACAATACCTAACTGAGATGCTGGACAAAGGCCTTTCCTTTTCTTCGATTGAGATTCATGCCTCTGCCATTTCAGCCCATTACAATACGGAGCCGCCTATCTTTCCTCATCCTTTAATAAGGTAGTACCTCAGAGGGGCCAAAAACATCAGGCTTCCAAGGAGAGCACCAATTCCAGCATGGGACCTCAATTATGTCTTGGAAAAACTCACACTGCCTCCTTTTGAGCCACCCTCAACAGCTGATATAAAATTCTTATCCTGGAAAACAGCTCTGTTCCTAGCAATAACCTCTACAAGACGAGTCTCGGAGTTACAGGCGCTCATGGCTGTGGAACCTTTTATCATTTTTCATCCAGACAGGGTTTCTCTGAGGACAAACCCAACATTTATGCCTAAGGTGGTGTCCAGTGTAGCCCTCAACCGAACCATTCACTTGCCTAACTTTTATCTAAACCAACAGAACAAGGTTGAGAAAATTCTGCATTCTTTGGACATAAACAGGCAGCTATGCTTCTACTTGGACAGAACTAAAGCTTTCAGAAAGACTGAGCAACTTTGTGTCATATGCTGCAGGATCACAAGGAAAGGCCATCTCAAAACAGACTATTTCTAAATGGATAGGCCATTACATCCATTTCTGCCATTCTCAGCATGGCAAATCAGTGCCAAAGGGCATTAAGCCTCATTCTACCAGAGCAGCTTCCACTTCAGGAGCCTTCCTCAGAGGAATACCAACCAAAGACATCTTAGAGGCTGCAACTTGGAGTTCAGTGCACACTTTTACAAAGCACTACCACTTACCTCTTTACTCTAAATCCAGAGCAGGCTTTGCCACTGCAATTCTGCAGGGCCTCATAGCCTCTCCTAATCCTATTTAGCCCAGCCACCCATCCTCAGCTTTGGGATTCAACCCAAGAGTATTGACTGCAACAGTGAAACATAAACATAGTACAGTTGTGTACCTACCATAAATGTAGATGTTCGAGTGTGTTCACTGTTGCAGTCCAGGTTACCCTCCCACCGTCCCCCTTTCTTTTGCTGGGGTTTATCTGTACTTCTCTGTTCTATACAACCTATGTGGTGTATTTGCTTGTAGATGAAGGAAATGTTTCTTTTCTGCATATATATTTATTGGCATAATATATTTAGCCTTCCCTTTTGGGGGCACCTGACATCTGGGGCAAGAAAAACTGAAGAAAATGGTGTCTGCTGCATCTTTTATACCCCTGGCGCACTAATGTCAGGTAAGAGGCGACAGCAGCCGATGCCAGACCAGGACTTTGGAATTCAGGCCGACTGCAGGTAGCCTGCCAGCAGGATAACCCAAGAGTAATGACTGCAACAGTGAATACACTCGGAACATCTACATTTATGGTAGGTACAAAACTGTACTTTTTGAAGAGTTCTTTTCCTGGCTGCATTCTCATAACTCCCAGAAGATCTCAAAAATGACATTTTAAATTCTTCTTTGAATAGATATTCAGTGTTTGGCCCCTCTGCTGAAGAGATCACCAAAAGAACACATTGATGGTCAGACCTGTCATGGTTATTTGCTTGCATTTTGCTTCTGTTAAAAGCAACTGTAATGGAAAATTAAATGGCTTGCAACTGCATATATGTTAGAAAGAACTTTTCTTATGTTTTTCATCATGTTCTCTTGTTGTTCAAACATATTTACTTTAAAAATCATGTTTATAGCTTAAACTAAGAACATTTGCTTAGATTGCGACCTCTATAAATAAAAGGGAAATAATCTTTTAATTCTACATTAAATGAAAATGTAATCAGTACACTTTATATCCTTCCTTCCAAACATACCAAAATCACAACATTGTATTAATTTTAACTTGCTTCTTACCAGCCTTTTTTAAAATTTTACATTGTAAAGCCTTGATACATTACAATTAAGAAAAAGTCATTTTTTATTTTAATATCACAGGTATACAGCTCACTAATAAAACTTCCCTGAACTCTTTAGAACACTTCTGACTTTGTTGTACAGAACTGCTTTACACTATGTACATCATGAAATGTATTATACAGATATTAAGAACATTTTTTTATTTAGTCACTTTTTCAGTCCCTTCATTGTTCTTATAAACACCAACGACAAGAAGTGGGGATAATGTTTTAGTGTCTTCTCACCAGTTTTAACATAGTCAGCAAACTTCCAGTCTTTTACAGCCACTTCTTCATGCAGAACCACAATTCATGTATCTTAACTATATTCAGTGGGAATGATGCTTTTCCGTTCTTTCCGTTGACTACTGTCTTGTTGCTGGTCTTCTTCCTGATCATCTCACCTTCCTATCTACGGTGTGTGGCTTACATCTTCTAGTCATCTCCTGGGCTTTTTATTTATTTATTTTTTCTGTTAGTCAAGCATTTTTATTTTGCCAAAAGAAAAGATTTCACTGACAAAATCTATATGTGGTATTGGTGTTTGCAGAAGCATGAGAAGCCAATTCTCTTTCAGCTTGCTGGCTCATTCTTTGGTGGCTAAACATTTTTGATTTCAACTTTATCCTGTTCTGAAGACAAAAATGTTTTTGATCTTCCAGTAAAAAATATTCTGAAGATAGATTGATGGTATAGTAACTTAAATCTAACACCTGCTTCTTGACATCCCCCGATTGCTGGGATACAATTTCTCTTCTGCGTAGTATACAGTGGTTAATCACCTTTTTCCCCCACTCTGTCTCCAATTTTTAATGCTTTTCCCTTCTGCCACAGTTCTGTCAGGAGCAGCTTTTTCTGCTGTATGATTGTATCTTTAATAATATAGGTTGTGGCTGCTTTCTCACGGCCAGATTTGGAGCATGCACATGATGTGTCCTTTCAGTTTCCAAATCCTGCTGTGGAATACCAGACCAGTTGCCTATTTGTACTTTCATAAAACTAATGCAGTATGTTCCTTCCAGTTTCTTTGGTATAGCAGAAATGCCAGGTTTTCTCTTTGTCCTGTGTCTTCTGACTTTACTGTTTTTTTTAAACATATTTTCATTAGAAGCCTCATGTGCAGCAAGTCTTTGCTTCATTTCAGTCTCTGATTTCTGCAGTTTTATCAGCTCATCTGAATAGTTACTTCAAATTTCGTCTCCATTTTTCCAGACTTTTTTCATTTATTTTTATGTATTGCTCCAGTGCCTTTCTTACTTCAAACTCAAAGTGAATTTAATCTACTTTTCTTCCTAAATTGCTGGAAACCATCTCCTGTAATGAAGTTGAAAATTCAGCTGCTTTTTGCTGACAAGGTTATTTCCAGCCAGAGACGTTTCACCATTTCTGGAAGCTTTTCTCTTACTTTTTTCAAATGTATTCTTTGCTGGCATCCAGCAATGTAACTACTAGCCAGTAACTGAATTCTACCAAAATTGTTAACTTTTTTTTTTAAACATTCTCAGTTTTTACACTAGGAAAGCTCTAATCATTCATCTACCCTGTGTGTAGCCATCGTGGTGGTGCTGTCAACGTCTGTTCCTTTTCTTTTTACTTCTTATGTTTGAGTTGTATATTTCTCACTTCATAGTTAAAATTTTCACTTGTATTCTTCTGATTGGGGAGGCTTTGCTATGAAGTTAGCAGAATCTTTTTTATACCTGAATTCATTGTACACCCACAAATAATAATCTGTTAAATTTTTGTCTGGCCACAGTCAGAATACATGCTTACTAAAATATGTGGCACATATGGTTGGTAGCATGACCCAATTAATTTTTAAGTTTTTTAGGCAGCGCAGTGGTGCAGTGGTTAATGCTGTCGCCTCACAGCAAGAGGTTCTCTGGTTCGATTCTCAGCTGGGGTGCCTTCTGTGCGGAGTTTACATGTTCTCCCTGCGTTTGCGTGGGTTTCCTCCAGGTACTCCGGTTTCCTCCCACATTCTAAAGACATGCTTCTGGAGCATTTCTCCCCGGGCCTCTGCTGAAAACAGGATCTGTGGAACCTAGTCGGACTTTTCCGGTCAACAAATGTTAAATAAAATAAAAAATAAAAAAATAAAAATAAAATATTTCTAGTTTCTTAGCACCTCTGATTTGCTTTGGACAAATATCCTGACTTAAGGCAAATCTTACATCTGTCAGAGTCCTTGCATGATCTAGGTGATCTGATCTTGCATTGATGATCTTTGTAGTCAGTATTGTATTTCCAAGTCTTGGAACTTTCTTTCATGCTGGAGTTGGTGACATGTCAGTTCATAGCACCAGACTGTGTACACTAGGGTCTTTAGTCCACTTGGCCAAAATCTCAAAGATTCAGTCAAGTATGCTATCATGGAAGTTTACTGTTACCTTTTTTTAACACTGCCTAATTGTTTAATGTCAAGTAAAGGTAACAGTTGTCATAGCTGTGGGAAACAAAACCCTCACAGAGATTTTAATTTCTATTGCATCTCTTTCTAGGCCTGGAGTATGACATATCAAATTGCCAATTTTGTGCTCAATTTTGTGATAGGGTGAAAAGGTATAAGCCCAAATTCCTTTGTCAGCTCCTGAAATCAGGTAGTGCTTGGCCGTTGTATGCTGTTTCTTCTGCAAGTTCCAAGTATAACACCCCTGGCCATAAGAACACTGAAATGCCAGTTCCATAGATTCGTATACCTTGATTAATTTCAGGAACAAATCAAGTGTGAGGTAGGGGGGATCCAGGTTAAAAGCCGTAAGAGGGACTTCTAGGAGTTGTGCAGTGCAAGTCTCCAGGTGTCCAGACACTCAAGTGTGGCTATGATGTTCATTGCAAGAACTGCCTGGATGGGAACACAACCGCTGTCAGGTCATGTTAATGCAGAGATAAGCACTTTTTCTTTGGACTTCTATGGAGATGGTGTTTGAGAAATTGGATCAGAAGTGGAAGATCAAAAATGTAGTCAAGGAACTGTCCTTCTCCCAACATCAAGATACAGTAGCAGCTACCCAAGTAAGTCCTCCCCCCTTTCTCCCAAAGAAAGAAAAGTCATAAGCTCCCAAAGGGAAATGGCCGATGTATCAAAGAAAGTGGGAACATGACCAACAATCTAAACTTGGGTGATCCAAAGACCCAAATCCTGGCAGGGTGCAGCTCTGACTATGTTCAGTACCTCCTTCCCCACCCCAGATTCCTCCCTAGCCCAACTCTTCCCGTCTCCAAGTTTTCTTGGAGGAAGACACTCCTCTTTTCTCAGTCATTGTGAGGAGATCACTCCGGACCAGTGGGTGATGCAGATTATAAGGGAAGGATACTTTGTACAATTCTGGAAAGCTATTCCCTACTAAGACAACCCCCCCCCCCCACACACACACAAAAAAAAACAGAGAAAATGATTGTGCTCTCTATGCATGGTCCTTTTCCAGCCTTTTCTTGGTCCCAAGAAATGAAGGATGGACTCTGGAGGCTAATCTTAGTTCTTTCAAAGCTCAGCAAATTTCTTGGCAGTGCCCATGTTCAAAATTCTAACTTTGCAAAAGCTTCTGACACTCATTTTGCCAGGGAAGTGGATGGTCATGAAGGTCACCTAACTTCATATTCCTATTCTACAGCAATACATGAAGTTCCTACACTTTAAAAGCAGGGGTTCCCATTTCCAGTTCTGTATATTGTCATTTGGCTTGGCTACTGCACCCAGAGTGTTTACCAAAGACCTAGCACTAGTCATGCCCTATTTCATGACCAAAGGGGTCCAGATTTACCCATACTTGATTGCCTGATTCAGGCAGCATCTGTTGTCGAACATCTCCTAGCCATGCAGATCACAGTGGATTGCTTTCAGAAGGTGGGCCTAACCCTAATGTCCAGAAGGCATGAGTAATACCAAACAGCCTGGTTACCTTCCTAGGAGCATCTTGCTTCTGTTAAAAGCAACTGTAGTTTGCTTAGCAGAGGACATTCTTGCCAAAATACAAGATTCCGTTCCTTTTGGGATATTTCATCAACACTCTCATATGGCAAACTATTAACAGCAAGAGAGTTCCTGATGTTGCTTAGGGTCCCTCTGGCAAAACTGCACTTTACAAATTGCAGTGGTTCCTTAAAAAAAAAAAAAAACTGCTGGTCACAGCAAACTGTAGAAGCCCCCATTCTTCTTCTTCCTTGCTCTAAACGGGAACTCCGTGGTGGAAGGAAGCCAGTGAGGCAAATCTATGGATGATGTTAGTGTTTCACTGTTGCAGTCCTAACTATTGGGATTTCCTGCAGTGAAAGCTGTTGGCTGGCCCCACTACCAGACAAAATTCTTTCTGGCTCCCAGGTAGGCGGAGTCCTTGACCAACGTCAGTAAGCTTGGGTATAAAGGTAGCCAGCCTGCATTATGAAATCAGTCTTTTCTTGCCACGGAGCTTGAAGCTGTATTCAAGTGAGTTGGTTGGTCCATACAAGACAGAATTGTCATTGGACAAGATAAAGTACCCTGTTGGGGAACTTTTTTCTTACCTTTATCTGACATGACCAAAGGAAATAACTGTCTCCATTGTGGCAAACAGATCCCACACAGAGACTTTCATTCCCTTTGTGTCACTTGCCTAGGCCCAGACCATGACATCCCCAGTTGTCGTTTCTGTGCGCATTTTAATACCAGGACTATTAGGTGTAGGGCTGAATATTCAGCAAAGTTCCTTAGCCAGCAACCTGCTCCTTTGGCATCTATTGGTCATTCTGAATTTGAACGATGTGCAAGAAAGAAAAGAAACAAAAGCTAAGGTCTTCTGATGGCTGTCATTCCCTGCCTGTTTCTCCTTCCAGCCTTGTGATTGTTGAGCAAGGTAAGGCGCTTACCCAGCCCCCTTCTTTTCCTTATACCGGTGACAGAGGCCTCTGTTGAGACCCTTTCAGAGTCAGTCATGCCGTTAGTACCTTCCATCTGTGCACAAGCCCCTGACTTTGGCTAATTGGTCAGGTCCAGGACCGCTCTGCAGGCCTTGGCTTCCAAGGAGGGTACACTGCTCAGAGACTCTGCTACTAGGCTTTGACCCACTCCAGCTCCGATGCTCATTCAATACTCACCATACACGGGCATCAGGTCGTCAGACACCCTGAAGTCCAAGGCTGTACCCACTCCTAGGAAGGCTTCTGCATCAAGGCCTTCAGCTAGGCCTTATGACTTCACTTCACAGGGGTCCCAGCATAATTTAATGAAATTAGCCGAGGACTTGATCTCTATTGTCAGATTAAGGCAAGCTTCAGGGGCTACTTCCCCTGTGAAAAGGAAAAGAGATGGTCCCCCAGAAATTTACCAGGAATACCTTCTTTCTATGGAGAACACCAACCTTGAGGACTCTGGGTCTGAGGAATGTCCCTCCTATACATCATATGAAGATTCTGAGGAAATCCTCCCTTCTGCACCCCACCCCCACCCCCGAGGATTTCACTTTTGGAGAGATCATCCATGCCATGAGACAACATTTTTAGTGGGAGGCTCAAGACTACCACAAACAAAGAAAAGAGGGAGTTTCTGGACTTGCCTGAGCACAAGCCTCTGGCTGTATCCCCCCATTATAAAAGTAGTGGAGGATGTCTTTTTGGAATCCTGCTTAAAACCTGATTCCCTCCCACGTGCCCCACGTAAACAAGACCGGTTTTACAGGGTTCAGGATTTCCATAAATACCTGTTAAAAACTCCTGCTGCTGACCCAGAAGTGATCACTGCAGGACCTAAAGGAGCTAGAGCCAGTTCATCCAGAAATCCTCTTCCCACATATAAAGAGAGCTGGCCCCTTGACATGTTTGGCAGAAAAGTGTGCACATCTGCCACTCTTACCATGAAGGCTCTAAACTGCCAATTTCATATGATTAAGTATCAAGAGACTATCCTTGAACAACTCAAACAAACGGTTTGCACCCTTGAAGATAAAAACTTGCCAACAGCATTGTAATTTACTGAGCTGAGTGGTGGCTTGTTATTCTTTGAAGGCATTCAGCCGAGGTACCAGAAGCACCAATAAAAAGAAAATCTACTAGCCTAGCTCCTGTGTATTTTCTTTATTTTAAAGGTCAGGTTGTAGTGTTTTAGTATTCACAAAGTGCCTGGCACAAAGCAGTAACTTTCTGCAGGACCAGGGGGATCCTAATCTATCTATACCTAGACGACCGTCTCATACAGGCCACAGATCAGGCAAAACTCCTCAAGGACCTTAGATTCACCCAGGAACTTTTCTCTTCCTTGGGGTTCAGAGTGAGCCTCCAGAATTACAACACCTCACCAGCCCAAAAAAATTGGTTTTCCTGGAGGCTCTTTTGGACTCCTCTCTTCAAAAGGCATTCCTCCCTCCAGAGAACGTCTCCTTTCTGTCGGATTACTTCCACAGGATACAATTGAGCAATTGCATCTCAGCAAGGGAATTCCTAAAAGCCCTGGGATACATGACTTCATGTATCCTCATGGTTCCCCTTGCTAGCTGCACATGAGGAAGCTCCAGTGGTAACTCAAGAATGTATGGTACCAGAGCTCACAGTCTGTAGAGACCCAGATTCCCCTAATACCTTGCCTCAAACAAGAGCTTGCATGGTGGTTGCAGGCTTGCTCCCAGAATCAGGCCCTCCCCTTCAACTTCTCACCACAGGGTCAAACCCTAACCACAGATGCCTCAGAGCCAGCCTGGGGGGCTCAATTTCAGGACCTTCAAATCCAGGGAAAGTGGGATTTCTACTCACAGGACAGATGCATCAATTGGAAGGAACTCATTGCAGTACTAAAGGGGCTGATAGCCTTCAATGAAATAGGGACACCAGGTGTACTGCTATTACAGACAAGTAATACCACAGTAATGTGATACTTACATACATGGAGGGACAAATTCCTACCCTCTGTGCCATCTAGCAGTGCTAATCTGGGAAACAGCACATTCCATGGGGTTGAACCTCATAGTGCAACACCTCACAGGAGTTCAAAATGCTCTGGCAGACCATCTCAGCAGGAATCTGATGGACCCCATGAGTGGCATCTGCATCCAGAGATTTTTCAAACACTTACCCAAACTTGGGAAGTTTCACAGGTGGACCTCTCTGCATCCAAGAAAATGCACACCTACAAAAATTCTGCACCAGGAATGGACAGGAGACGGCCTGTAAAACAGATATCTTCTCCTTCCAATGGGCTTAACTCTTCATTTATGCATTCCCCTTCTTCTCTTAAGTGAACAGGGCCCAAGAGTAATTCTGATAGCTCCAAACTGGCCCAGACAGCATTGGGGTCCCCTCTTCCTCAAGCTCACCAACCAGATCCCATGGTTTCTACCTCAGAGGGTAGACCTCACCTAGAATGGGGGAAAAGTGGTCCATCCCAACCGGCAGATCCTCAGCCTTGTAGCTTGGACGATCCCACAAGAACCATCAGCGGTACTACCCTAAGTAAACAGGTGCTAGACATCCTCAAATAATCCAGAAGATCTAGCACTAGGAAGTCCTACTCCGCTAAATGGAAAAGGTTCTCTGTTTGGTGCAATAACCACCACCTAGATCCCCAATCAGCACATATTTACAGCATTATAACCTGACTGGCCTGCTGAATCAAGGACTGCCTCATTCTTCCATTAAAATCCATGATAGTACCATCTCTGCATATGTGCCTTCTCACCCCCCTGTCTTCTCCCATCCTCTCTTAAGACAATTTCTTAGGGGAGTAATTCACATTAGACCCCCCCCCCCCCCCGAAGGAAACCTACTCCTGCATGGGACCTTAACTTTGTGTTAGAGAAGCTGACCTTTGCACCCTTTTGAGTCAACAGTTTCTGTTGACCTAAAGTTCCTGATTTGGAAAACAGCACTGCTTCTGGCTATCACTTCAGCCAGGAGTTTTTCTGAGTTGCAGGCCCTTATGGCAGTGGAAGCTTTTCTTATTTATCTTCCACAGGGATAGGGTCTCTCTTAGAACCAACCCCTCCTTTATGTCCAAGGTGGTCACTGACACCTGTCTGAACCAGGCCATTCATCTCTTTCCCAACACTCAAAACAAAGGGGAGAGACTTCTACATTCCTTGGATGTACTCAGACAGATGCGCTTCTATCTGGACAAGACTAAAACCTTCAGGAAGACTGAACAGCTGTTCATTACCTTTGCCCCTGGCTCAGAGGGCAAACCGACCTCTAAGCAAACTATTTTCAAATGTATTTCCCATTGCATCTCCTTTTCTTACAGGTCTCATGGTAAAGTACCTCCAGTAGGGATCAGGTCACACACCACCAGAGCAACAGCAATCTCTGCTCCCTTTAATGGCATTGCTACCAAGGACATTTTAGAAGCTGCCACCTAGTCCTTAGAGCATCCTTCACCAAACACTACTATTTGGCAGTCTTTTCCAAGTCTAGAGCAGGCTTTGCCACTTCAGTCCTGCAGGGCATCCTCTCTTCTCTTTAGGCCCCTTCCTCCCTCCCACCTTTTCATCTTTGGGAATCTTCCCAATAGTTAGGACTGCAACAGTGAAACAGGAAGCACATAGTACATTTATGTACACTTACCATAAATGACGATGTTCAAGAGTATTCACTGTTGCAGTCTTCTTTCCCTCCCTCCTACCCCCTTAGCCTACTATGTGTGCTTCTTTCTGTCCTTCTACATCTCTGCCAAGTGACCCTTCCTGGTCTCCCTTGCTCTGTCAGGTTATCCATTGGATACCACCCATCTTCTTGGTGTTCCTCCTACTTGAGGGCAAGAAAATACTGATTTCATGATGCAGGCTGGCTACCTTTATACTCGAGCATACTGACTTTGGTCAGAGCATCTGCCAGCCTCGGAGCCAGAAAGAATTTTCTCTGGTAGTTGGGGTGGCCGAGGACTTTCATGGCAGGAGATCCCAATAGTCTAGAATGCAACAGTGAATACACTCTAACATTTACAATTATGGTAAGTGTACACAATTGTACTGTCCTGTTCTACCTTCCAGAAACAAATCAGACCTTGACCTTGGACAGCACTGACCAGGCTGGGGGGGGGAGGGGGGCATATTTAGGCAGTTTGGCAGTCCAGCAGAATATGGAACAAACATTTGGCAGGCCAGCATATTAATATGAAAGAGATAAATAAATAAATAAATAAATAGGATTTGTCTGTTCCATACCGCAAAAAAAATATATATTTTTGTTATAACTGCTATTATATCAATATTGTTTAAAATTGTACTTGTTTAAAATGTACTACTGGAGCTTTTCTCCTTGGGTCTCCACTGAAAATGATCTACAAGCCTAGTTGGACAAACACTGTTAACAAATGTCAATAAAATAAATAAGAGATGTTGACAGTCTTCCTGACCATGAAAGCCTTCAAGGACAAACTAATGCCAGAACCTTTAAAGATCCTCACAGACAACTTCTTCTTCTTTTGGCTTTTCCTGGTTAGGGGTCTCCACAGTGGATCATCTATCCACTCATGATTGGCAGTGGAGTTTTACAGTGTCGAGTTGCCAGCCCGGCACCCAACCTTCCACAGAAGGCACACACATGCATGCACTCACTCCTAGGGACAATTTAGTGTCTCCAATCCATCTACAGAATGTCTTTGGGATGTGGGAGCCCACACGACCACAGGGAGGACATGCAGACTCCGCACAGAAGGCACCCCAGCTGAGGATCGAACCGGAGAATTTCTTGCTGTGCGGCGGCAACGCTAACTGCTGCACCACCGCGGCTGCCGCCATATGGAACATCAGCAAACAAGGGGGAACTTAATCTTACCACATGTTCAGACTAGCAGTGAAATTATGGCAGTTAGCATACCACCAGCCGCTGTCTCCCTTGTAGTCTCTTACATTCTTTGACAGCACAGCCTGCTAGCAGACAGTCTGAGATCCTTCCTAGACCCCAGCAAGTGGATGTTGGAGAGAAGTGTTCACTGACTTAATACACAGATGGGGTGTGCCAGAAGTAGACCTGTTTGCATGTACAGTAAACAGGCAGATCAAGAAGTTTTGTTCCAGAACTCCTCAGAGAGGAGCATGAAGAACAGACACCTTCTGTTTCACCTGGACAGACCTCTTTCTTTATGCCTTCCCTCCACTATCCCCGGTCCTCGGGGTACTGCAGAAACTGAGGAAAGATGGGCCAAAGATCATTTTGATTGCTTTTTACAGGTCCACACAGCACTGTGTTTCCCTGCCTCTTACCCTCAATGGTGGTAGAAACAGAACTCTACATTTACACATGGACTTTCTTATATAGAGAAAAGTGTCTGTCATTTACCCCATCTTTTGGACACTTAGCTTGACAGCCTGGATGTTTGGCTTTTGATTCCATCCAGGCAGTTATTTTCAGAGGATGTACTTCTATATGGTGCAAAGGCAAGGAAATGTTATCCACCGAATATCAGATAGAACAGATCCTGGATTACCTATCCCATTTGTACAGGAAAAGCCCATCTTATTCTAATGTAAAAGTGCATTCTGCAGCTATATCTGTCTGCCTGCCAGTGTCCCATCTGGCTTACTTACTTACTCCAGACAAAACCGTTTCTGAAAGGGATTCTACACCTTAGGCCATCAAAGATAGAATCATGTCCCTGCATAGGCACTCAATTATGTACTGCAAAAGTTGACCCTACCCCCCCCTTGAACCAGCACTTGCATCTCCTTTCAAACTGCTAACTCAACTCTTATGCTTAAGGTGGAATCCACCTTTGTCTTTCCTGTTGCCTCAAATAAATGATCTCATGCAATTTAAGCACCATTACCAGCCTGTTTTTATCCTTGAAAACATATATGTGCAAACTGCAATTTCAATATTGTTATCTTTAAAAAAAATCAAGTTTCAGTGTAATGCTTGTGCTGTTTATTTAAGAGCTTGTTAATCTCTACTTTATCATATGCTTATATGTATTTTATACCTCTCATATGTATTGTATTGTACTTTGGAGCTTTTCTCCCCGGGCCTCTGCTGAAAATGGACCTGTGTCCAGTCAGACTTTCCCGGAAAACAAATGTAAAATAAAATTAAAAAATAAAATCAGTACACTGATTGAACCAAACCATCCATTTGTGATTGTTTTTTCCAAATCCTCAGAACAAAGAAGGAGACCTGCATTCCCTTGATGTACATAGATGACTTGAGGTTCTAAATTCTCTGAGATCTGATCAATTCTTGATGGCATTTGCAGAAAAAAAAGGAAAGGCATGTAGGGAAATGGATAATCTTGAAATGGATAACCAGTTGTATTACTTTCTTTGCTATGATATATGTATCAGATATACATGGGGAAGTAAGAGCACACTTCAAAGAAAATGGAGGCATCACAGTATTCTTGAAAGAAACTCCAACCAAATTTTTCCTGGAAGCAGTCACTTGGACTTCTGTTTGCACATTTACCAAACATTATCACCTTGGTGCAGTTTCCAGGGCCTAGTTTACCTCTGCCAACCCACAGAGTCTCTTCATCCACCTCAATAAATTAGCTTTGAGAGTCCTTCCAAGACTTAATATTGCAGCACTGACAAAGAAGTACATAGTACCATTGTGTTGGTAACTTATACCTGTAGATATTCAGGTGGGTCAGTGTTGCAGCACCCTTTTCATTCCTGCTATCCCTTGTTTTCTGTGCTCCTGGGGTTGGGGTGGGTACCACATCTTGTCACCTCCCACCCATCCTCCAGTCTTTACCTAGAATCAGTCTGAATGGTCAGTGGGACAGGTCCTGCTCTCTGGGGAAAATCAGGACTGAAGATGCAGTTATAGTAAATTGCCAACACAGCTGTAGTTTCTGGTGAATGTCCTAGACAGTTAAGAGGAGAAGGTTAACACCTGCATTACACCTCAAGCAACTCATAGCCCTTCAAATCGCACACCATCAACACCCACACACAGCAACACTAAACCCACATATGCGGAGGCCCTTAACATTAACCTGCCCAAGCAACAAGGACCTCCGAAACTGAAATGCAAACAAACACCAGTCACAACCAAAGTGACACATAGCTCACAACACCAGTGTGCCACCCAACAACAGCCCCTAAGGCAAGACAACGTACCCAACACTTTAGTCATAGGTGACTGTATAGTCAGGCACACTGATGTCCCACTCACCAGGCTGAACAAGGGGAAAATTACAATCAGCTGCCTGTCGGGTGCCAGGATCCGCCACATAACGCATGCACTCAAGTCACTCCACAACAAGTACAAATACAACTCTGTCATTGTCCATGCTGGAGTGAATCACTTGAGACGTACCTGCCTGGACTACATGAAAAGAGACATGGAAGAGCTCTTGGATCATGTGACCCAGACAGGTATGACCCTAGCCCTGAGTAGCATCCTGCCTTTGCCCAGAATTATACCACAGTATAAGGACCAAATGATTGACTTCAACAATTGGCAAAGCTTCTGGTGTCATTCAAAGGGGATCCAGTATTTGTCTGCCTGGGAAGACATGATCGACAAACCACGATGCTTTGCCAGAGATGGTCTGCATCTGTCACCCCTGGGATTCAGGTTACTGGCTAAAGCTCTTGCCAACCCTATAGTGCCTTTTTTAGGCAAGGTTCAAAGGATAAAACCACTACCGTAACAGATACAAGCATGCAAAATCTGAAGGTAATGCTACTCAATGCTAGAAGTTTAAACCTCAAAATGCACTCTCTCGAGGCACTCCTAAAAATGGAGAACATCGATATCTGTGCAGTAACTGAGACCTGGTTCAAGGCTCCAGCGAGCACCCCTGCAATACTAGGCAGCAATTCTTACCACACTTTTCGGCCACAAAGCCAAGACCGAAACACTAAAGGTGGAGGAGTGTCCATATTCACACCTCCAGGCTAGTTGTCCAACACAATGCATCTGAAATTCTCCAGGTGTAACTAAAACTAGGTAAGACTGCAATCCAAATTGCAGCTTGCTACAGATCCCCCACCATGCCCCAAGATACTCACTACACCTTTCTAAACATACTGGAAGATATTAAGATACAACCAAACACCCTAATACTGGGTGATTTCAACTACCCTGCCATTAACTGGGAAAACTACTCGGGTACCAACTCCTTTTCCCAACTGTTCTTGGAATTCATAAATTCCAATGCCCTGGATCAACTAATCCATTGTCCCACCAGGGGCTCTAATATCCTAGACCTGGTCATTACCAACATGGGAGATAGATGCTCCACACCCATGGTCACCCCCTCATTGGTCAGGTCTGACCATAAGCAAATCACCCTTGACATCCACATCCCATCCCCACCCCCCCAGTAAGGAAACCTCCTTAAAAAACTTCTCCAAAGCCAACTTCATGCTACTGAAGTCAGAAGTGACAAACTTCCCGACACCCACGCAGACGGGATCTGGAAGTTCGATTGCAAAATCGTGCACTAAGGCACTGCATGAGCACATCCACTCGTGCATGAATCGTGCCATCCCAAATAGAACCAAGATGCTCTTCTCCAAAAAAGGAAGCCAATCTGGTGGTCCCCTGCTATAAACAAACTATTCAACTGAAGGAAGAAACTGTTGCAGAAAAGAGGAAAATCCCAGGATGCAAAAATCTCCCTCACCAGCCTCAGTAAGAAGCTGTGATCCCTCATAAAATCCTCAAAAGCTAGTCACGAAAATAAAATTGCCAAAGATTCCAAAGACAACCACAAGGCATTCTATAGTTATGTCAAGAATCTAAATGGCAATGCTCAGATCTGCTCTGAGCTACAACAGAATGGCATGAAATATACTGATCCCAAGGATATTGCCAATATCCTGGCAGATCGATTTAGTGCCAACTTCACCCCCCTCTCACCCCCTAAAGGGCCCATCTCAATACCAAAAGATTGCCAAATTCTGGTAATCACGGCCACACAGATAGAAACCGCACGCTCCAAAGCTAAGAATACAGCATGCATGGGACCAGATGACATCCCAGGCTGTGTACTACATGAACTACAAAATGAACTGGCACCTCACCTAAGTGTCATGTTTAATCATAGCCTCACCTCAGGCTTCGTGCCTACTGAGCGGCACACAGCTACAGTTATCCGTCTCCGCAAGGGAGGATCCGCCTTGGATCCCGGGAACTACCGTCCCATCAGTCTGACAAGCCTGATCTGCAAGGGCATGGAATGCATTATCATGAAACTTATAAACAAAGACATTGGCAACCTTCAAACACTGGACCCCACCCAGTTTGGGTTTGTGAGGGGCCGATCTTGTCTCCTGAATATGATTGACTTCTTCAAATCAGTCTCTAGAGCTGTGGGCAAGGGTAAGGTGGTCCACACAGCCTATCTGGACCTTGCCTAGGCCTTCAACACCATCCCCCCCTCTGGAATCATAGATAAACTTACTAAGCGTGGCATAAATTCCTATGTCACTCAATTGGTTGCCATCTGGCTTACTGATAGAACCCAGACTGTAAAAGTAGCCGACTCCAAATCCAGCTCCAGACAAGTGGAGTACCTCAGGGTTCAGTCCTGGGACCACTCTTGTTTGGCATCTACTTCTCTGAAGTACAGGCCACAACACTAAGGGACTCTGGCTTCCAAAGTTCGCAGATGACTGCAAACTGGGAGCCATTATTGAATCCCCAAATGATGTGGATATGCTACAAAAGGGCCTTACAGAAACAGATGCCTGGTGCCAGAGCCATGGTCTCAAGCTTAATGCCAAGAAATGTATAGTTATCCCCTTTGGAAAAAAAACATGTACCCATGAATTACCACATAGGTGACAGGACACTAAACATCAAATGTGTAATGAGAGACTTAGGAACACAGGTGGACAGTGGTCTCACTTACGATAACCTCATCACCACAACCATCAGGAAATCCTTCTGTGTGGCACACCTCATCACTAAGGGCTTTTCATCCAGAAAAAAGGAGGTCATTGTCCCATACTCATCCCTCATTAGACCCATTATACAGTATAATGCCCCATTTGGTATGTACCTCACAAAGACATCTGCAACAGCTGGAAAGGTCACAGAAATACCTCACTAAAAGAATCACAGGCCTAAAGCAGATGGCATATGCTGACCGTCAAAAAAAACTCCAGCTATGCTCTGTGGCATATCGTCTACTCTGAGGCGATCTCTGCTTAACATACGAGGCCATGTCAAACCCTGAACTGTTGGACATGCTCCACTTAAAGAAATCCCAATCCCTCAGAGCCACACGCTCCAGGGATCTAAATCTTGTCATCACAATGAACAAAACATGCTGGAGGGATAGGTTCCTGACTCAGAGACTCCCCGTACTCTGGAATAGACTGCCCATACATGTCAAGCAGAGCGCCTCATTAGCCCTCTTCAAAAGGAACCTTGATGATTGGATAGGAGATAGGAAATTCACCCCGGGGATCGTGTCAGTCACCCTGTTAGACAGGGGTCCAGAGTAGTAAATATTGTGGGAAGAAATATCCAGGGAATTGTTATGGCTAGGCTTGCATAGGCCCTAGGGCCGATAGCCTAGTACCAACCTATGACATGACTCTAGTTCAGTTTAAATAACAAGGAAGTGCACAGTTTCCTGATTAACTAGTTTATCAAGTTCAGAAGTTAATGCCTTTTTTATATCTGGTGGTTTTACTGGTGTAAATGCACCACATTAAAGAACTTTGAGCAACATCATGATGTAGTAAAAACAAAGATTGAATGTATTAAATTTGGTACATTAACAGTAGTCTAGGAATGCATTTCTTCAGTTGTCTTCTTGTGGCTTTTATGAGTTGTAACTGTTGTAAATTTTCATTTTTTTTCCTTCATTTTTTCTTTAATACAGAGCATCAGAACTACTTTGGAACTGATGACAATTTGGGACCTGTTGCAGTTAGTATCCGAAGGGAAAAGTTAGATGACGCAAAGGATAAGGATGGATCTCAGTACAACTACCGTATTACTTTTAGAACAAGTGAGGTAAAGCTGCTGTGTGGGCAAAATTAAAAAAAAATCCTTATCACCATCCTGTGTCTGCATGTGGCTTGGAGTATTTTAAGAATTTCTCTGTTTTTTCGTGCCTGTAGGGAGCAAGTTATGAAGCACAGGCTTTGCTACTTAAGGAAGGGTACAGCAGTTGTTCATCGTAAGAGTCATTGCTGTTGTAATGTATTCATTTTACATGGAGCTTAGTTGCTTGCAGATATTTGTGCTCCAGACAGGAAGGATAGTCTTGACGTCCTCAGACCAGGCTGAAGGTTACTTTCCAAGCGAAGGATATCCACCAGCTGTAAAATAAGAGTAACCCATGCAGTCTTCAGTGCTGTCCTGCCACAGGAGTGAATGGTCTGTGTTTTCACTGGAATATGCTAATTTGTTCCTGGTAGTGCTTCAGAAACAATAAATGCTCTATTTTGGCATTTAACTGCTAATTACCATTGTATTTTGCACTGTATTGCTGTTGCTGGTTATTTTATTAACATATTTTATTAAATTATCACATAAGACGTAGACAAACCTAGATTAATAGAAATGAAGGCAAACCATATTAACATTTTTTTTTAATATGCATATATTACACATTGGGTCTATATCAGAAGACCGAATGGAAATAACATCGAAAAGACCGGACCTCGAAGTGCTGTTTGTGAGATAGCGGTACAGTGAAGATTGGAATATTTGCCCTTTCCTCACTGTAATGCGATCTCGGAGTTGAAATATATATTTAGTGAGGGGTGTGAGGGGTACAGCCCCCCACAACAGCAACTTCAAGGGCCAGTCTTTTCGATGTTTTGCCGTTCGCTGTTATTTCCATTAGGTCGTCTGATATAGACCCTATACATCACATACCTTTTCTTTCTTACAGTTATGTCCAACATGATATAAATTGATGAATTCCTGCCTTCCCTTAAAACTCACTCCTCTACATGTATTGTTCCCACAGTTTTGTTTTATTTCTATGTAATTTGCTCCTTCTATATTCCAAAGATCCCTCTTTCAGTTCTTTTAACTGCCTTATAATATTCAACACTTCAGTTACAGTTGGTTTAAATTTTGATTTTCATTTTCTATTAGTTGTTTTTTGGCAGCCAGTACAGTTAAACTTAGTAAGGCCTTACTATGCTTAGACGATTTAGATCCTGTGTCTCAGCTCAAAAGACTCATGTCCTTAGTTGCAGCCATTTGCTTACACAATATTTCTGACAGGGTACTCTGTAGGGAATTTTTAAAATCTGCTGACTTATTTCACTCTCAGCACACCTACAGCATTTGCTATCTACCTGTGGGAAAATCTTTTGAAGTCTGCTTTGGGTATAAAAATACCTGCGTAGACACTTCTAGGCAAATATCTTAAACCTTCTGGGCATTATTGCATACTATAGAACCATGCATGTGTCTTCCTATATGTCTTCCTATTCATCTTTTTAAATTGTTTTTCCAGCCTGTTTTTTCAATCTTTTCTAGCCTCCTCTTATTGATTCTTATAGCTGTCATGCAATATTTTATATGTCCTACTAATTATCCATATTTTTACTTAATTTTGATCTTTTTGGTGTAGCTAATGTTTTCCCCAGAGTCACCAGGAAGTGTGCCTGTGGAAACATTGTTTTTTGGGATTGTCATCTGTAATAGTTTTGTGCTGCAATTGCAAAATATCACAGTGTAACAAACCATGAGTATAGTACCATTTTAAAAATCTTTTAGGTAAGCAACACGTCTTAGCGCTTTCATACAACACACAAAACTGTTAGCTTTGTGAGAACTGCCTGTCCCCTAACAGATTGTCAGCTCCAAACATTGGGAAACAAATGTAAGGACTCTTCCACAAAACACAGGCATAGCAAAATTCAGAGAACAAAGACAGTTTTAGTGAAATAATTTGTTGGAGTGTCGTTGGCATTATGGTAAAAAAGTGGCTATTTGAGACCCTGTCTGCATCTGTCCCATCAAACAATCTGTCTCCCACTTACAAGTACAAGCACAGGAAAAACTGTACAGAATTTAGATGGTACAGGTATTGTAAAATGGAGAGAACAAATGACCTGAATGAGCTAATTTATAGGGAGGTTGGTGGAGGATATGAGAGAAGGGTGGCTAGAGAGACCCTGCTAGTTTTGCTCAGGCCTGATGGTTCTAGTCCTTGAAAAGTTAAGCTGCAACCTCCCCTGCCCAGGTTGTTGCTGCAAGTGTGATAACATATTCAGAGGCAGGCAGCTATATAGTTATTTGAAAGTCAGGTCTTATAGCATTTAGTAAGTACACCAGGTAACCGGATGTCAGTTTCCAAGTTTCTGTAGGAGATGATAGCCTTTCTCTGAAGGATGCTAGATAGTTTCACCTTCACTGCCAGTTCTTCCTCTGGTTTGGATGATGCTTCTGCTCATATCTTTATGCCTCTCTCTGTTAATGCTGATTCAAAGTCCAAGAATGCCATGTACACTGATGCCTTCCTCTGCTGAATTTAATTGTATGAGTTTTGTAGAGGAGTACATATAGCCCTGACAGAGAGCAGCACCTTTCTCCATTGCTAGCCACCTTCAGAGTTATTCTGTTCCTGAAAGTTAGCAGTGATGATACTGCTTAGATCCTCTTCAGAATGTCTCTGCCTTGGAAAGACTTGGGTAAGGGAACGTCCTTCCACTCAGAGGATATACTTTGAAGTACCTCACCCAAACCTATGTATACCATCTCCAAGACTACTGTACTTCAGAGAAAAGTAAATATTCCATGAAATGGTATCTGTAACTCTGCTCTTTCGACCATTGAGTCTCCATGTTTTGGGACTCTAGCAGGTCACAATATTTCAAATGGTTACCTTAAAAAGCATTAGTGCCTCACCAGAAATTCTCAGGTGTGCCTTTTCCATTCTATGAAATGGTATCTGTAACTCTCATCTTTCGACCATTGAGTCTCCATGGTTTGGGACTCGCTCGAGCAGGCCCCGATATTTCAGATGGTTACCTTAAAAACGTTAGTGCCTCACCAGAAATTCTCAGGTATGCCTTTTCCATGTTACCCAGGGCATCTAAAAGTTCTATTTCCCTTCTGTCTTGTACAGACTCTTATAGGGTAATCAATGCCTAACCTACAAAGCTTTAAGTGACCAAATCTTGTTTTACCTGCTACATACCTGCAAGACTGGCAGCAGCACAAATATGAGATCAACGAGGTCTAAGTTTATATTCCATTATAAATAGGACTTTCTGACATAGCAGATATTTCTCCCAAATAATTCCCCACCTTTTCAGTAAAGTCTCCTTTGTAATGTGTCACTCAATATTTTCAAATCTAACTTAGGCAAACAGATGGGAAATTACAAAACTACCCGTGGCCTATCCCCCTGTCTGTTATGGACATGAGGAGTAACCAGGTGGATGTACCAGTGGGCCTGCAGTGTATTCAAATGACTTTTTTGATGTGGTGCTTAGTAACAGCTGATGAGCCATTGTCTTTGAAATATATATATATATATATATATATGTATGTATGTTTGTATATATATATATATATA